>NC_073378.1:80321994-80621994 GCF_028641065.1 Leucoraja erinaceus | reverse complement strand
CAATGGTAATTGAACTGAAACTGCAAAGGAAGAAATTGAACATGGGCACAGAAGAATTTTGCTTTCACATATATGATGATAAAGTCAATGTTATACATGCTGGCATTGAAATGCCACATATTTCAATTCAACGTGAATATTTTTCCAGAATCCATGTCCCTCTATCTGTTTTATATTGAAAGAACAATAATATAGTTACTTCCATAACATAAAAATTAGAGAAGGAATGCATGCATGCTTGGTAATGAACAATTTTAATCAATATAAAAGTAAAATTCTCACCTATTCCAATAAAATACTACCTTTCATGGTACCAAAATAAATAATCTTCTGTACGGCACTTTAAATTATCAAATGCCAAAAGAGATTCAATATACTGGCTTTGATTTGACAATGCTGCACTTAAGGTCAATGACCATTAAAATCAAAATCCGATGACATATATCAATTAGTTGTAGCCCGGGTTTAGCAAGATCAAGGAAAATGGAATGAGTATGAATATGTCAATTTTGGCAGGTAAAATTAATAAAAGCAAACTATTTAATAGTTGAGAGAATGTGGAGCTTTGAAATACACAGGGATCCGAGTATCCTGGTACACATCTTATTGAAAAAGCGAGTACGAAAGTAGACCCAGTAATTGGGAAAGTTATTGTGAGAGGTAGAACAAAAAGAGGATTTTATGCTTCAGTTGCACTGGGCATTGGTGAGGATGCACATCAATGTGTATAGTTTGGTCGCCTTGATTTAATGAAGCATGTTAATGTACTGAAGGTAGTTCATATAAACATTACCGAACTGATACCCCCTAGACTGGGCAGCCTACTTATGAGGAAATATTTGATAGACATGTATTTAAAAGCATGACAAAACTAAATTGAAACATACGATCCTGAGGAATCGTGACAGGCTGGAAATGGAGAAGATGTTTCCCCTTGCAGGGGAATGTGAACTTGGTGATTCACTGTAAAAATAAGGGATCAACCATCCAACACAGAAATGTGGGAAATATCTTTCTCTCAGAGGATCAAGATTGTTTGAAACTGCCTACAAATGGTCATGTAAGTAGGCTTTAAGACAGAGATAGAACCTTGATGGGCCAAGGGGATGAAAGGTTGTGATAGGTAGATTGGAATAGGATTTCAAGATACAATCAGATCAGCCTTGATGTTATTGAAAGCTAAAGCAGGCTAAACAGACCAAGTCACTTACTCCTTAATTTTTAAGAAAGAACGGCAGATTCTAGAAAAATCAAAGGTAGACAAAAATGCTCCAACTCAGCGGGTGAGGCAGCATCTAGGGAGCGAAGGAATAGGTGACGTTTCGGGTCGAGACCCTTCTTAATTTGTATGTTTATAGAATTAAAAAAAAATGTGATGACTTCAGTGCAGGGGAGATTTGAAGAAATCCTTCACGTCCATAGCTACAAGAAGCTATGGACGTGAAGGAAAACCAGTTTAAAAGAATGAGGCTGGGAGATAGTGATGGCATGATCAATTTTACAAATCACAGTGAGAAAATGGGATTTATATTTAAGTTCTACATTTGTTTTTAATTAATATGCCCACTTAATGTCAATCACAATTAAAAGTCCAAGAAGAGAGCCCTAGGCCACAGGTTAAAACCACAACAGTGTGGCGGCAACCATTTTAAAGCAGTAAGCAGGGGGTGAGGGCAAGGTGGCATGAAAAATTACCAGGCAGGTAATATAAGGAACACTGAACACAGGAAAGGAAATCATTGGCGAGACTAAGCAAAATAATGCAATTGACCATGGAGTTAAGATATAAAAGACTTAAAAAGATGACTACATTTAAAGTAAGAGGAATCATTTTGAATTGTCTCCACAGAGATGTACACTGTGCCTGTAACAAATCAGAAGAAATGGAGGAAATTGTACAATGCAGGGAATCAAATGCAGTAATTAATTCCGTGAAACAACTACAGAAAAATGAGTTCAAGCATTCAAACACAATTAGAAGGAGAAGGAAACATGAAGGATGGAATGCCTGAAATTAAAGATAACGATATAAGTAATAAAACGGACACAGCGTTTAGTAGATAACTACGGATAGAAATAAACACAAAGGATCAACCACATGTCAACTGCTGACTACTAATGGTGGATTGAAGGTCGAAGAAGAATTACTGAAACAAATTGGGAAACTGATTAAAAAGAACCTATAGAGTTAAATTATTTTTCTGTTTATTTTTCAGGATTTGGTATCACCACCAAGACCAGTATTTATTAACCATCATTAATCACCTTTGAAATTATAGCACTGATGCCACTTTTGAACCTTTTTGAAGACACATCCAAAATGCCATGATGAGAGTTCCAGAATTTAAACCCAGCAACATAAATGACTGACAGTAAATAACAGTAAATATATGTTTTCAGTGTATTCCTATATGTCTGCTGCTCTTGTACATCTTGATAGTCAAGGTTCAATGCTAAGGAGATGCAGTTGGAGTATTCATGTCAAGTGACTGCAGTATGTTTTATATATGGTACAAAATGCAACCAAGCTGGTTGAGAGAATGAATCAGATGATGGCTAGAGTACCAATCAAGTGAGCTTGTTTGTCCTGAATTGTGTCAAGCTCCTTGATTGTTGTTGAAGTGGCACTCATCTAGGTACAGAAAAGGCAATCATTACCTAGCACTTAAAATGCTGGTGTAACTCAGCAGGTCAGGCAGCATCTCTGAAGAACATAGATTAGTGACGTTTCAGGTAAGGACCCTACTTCAGACTTATTTTAGGGGGAAGGAAGATAGCCCTCCTCCCTTACAATGTCTGAGGAAGGGTTTCGACACACAACTATCCATGTTCTCCAGAGATGCTGTTTGACCCGCTGAGTTACTCCAACACTTTTTGTGTAAATCAGCATCTGCAGTTTCACATTATCACAGTATTCATATTATCTGGCACATGTGTGGCATGAATCTTACCTCTCATACATTAGTCCATGACTGAATGTCATCTTGATCTTGCTGCATGCAGATGTGGACTGTTTCATTTGCTGAGGAAGTGAGAACTGAATTGAACATTGTACAAGCATTGGTGAACATCTTCATTTTTAACCATATGAATGAAGTGGAATATAATTCCTACAATGTATACAGGATTCTTCTAATCCACAAAATCACCAGAGAGAACTGAGCGTTGGGGAATGAACACAAGCAGAGAAGAAAAGTAGAAATAGTGAAGGGGATTTCAAGATAATATCTGAGAAGGACATAAGCATGACAAGGGACAAACAAATAGATTAATAGGCATTTAGAAATTAAAATAGACAAACGTGAATAGGAAACATTTAACACGCTGTCCAGTGAATGCAGAAAAAATAATTGTAAAAAGTACAAACTTAACACAGAATAGACAATAGACAATAGGTGCAGGTGTAGGTGTAGGCCATTCGAGCCAGCACCACCATTCAATGTGATCATGGCTGATCATCCCCAATCAGTACCCCGTTCCTGCCTTCTCCCCATATCCCGACTGCTATTTTTAAGAGCCCTATCTACCTCTCTCTTGAAAGCATCCAGAGAACCTACCTCCACTGCCCTCTGAGGCAGAGAATTCCACAGACTCACAACTCTCTGTGAGAAAAAGTGTTTCCTCGTCTCCGTTCTAAATGGCTTACCTCTTATTCTTAAACTGTGGCCCCTGGTTCTGGACTCCCCCAACATGTTTCCTGCCTCTAGCGTGTCCAAGCCCTTAACAATCTTATATGATTCAATGAGATCCCCTCTCATCCTTCTAAACTCCAGAGTGTACAAGCCCAGCTGCTCCATTCTCTCAGCATATGACAGTCCCGCCATCCCGGGAATTAACCTTGTAAACCTACACTGCAGGCCCTCAATAGCAAGAATGTCCTTTCTCAAATTAGGGGACCAAAACTGCACACAATACTCCAGGTCTGGTCTCACTAGGGCTCTGTACAACTGCAGAAGGACCTCTTTGCTCCTATATTCGATTCCTCGTGTTATAAAGGCCAACATGCCATTCGCTTTCTTCACTGCCTGCTGTACCTGCATGCTTACTTTCATAGACTGATGTACAAGGACCCCCACATCCCGTTGTACTTCCCCTTTTTCCCAACTTGACACCATTTAGATAGTAATCTGCCTTCCTGTTTTTGCTACCAAAGTGGATAACCTCACATTTTATCTGCATTAAACTTCATCTGCCATGCATCTGCCCACTCCCCCAACCTGTCCAAGTCACCCTGCATTCTCATAGCATCTTCCTCACAGTTCACACTGCCACCCAGCTTTGTGTCATCTGCAAATTTACTAATGTTACTTTGAATCCCATCATCCAAATCATTGATGTATATTGTAAATAGCTGCAGTCCCAGCACCGAGCCTTGCGGTACCCCACTAGTCACTGCCTGCCATTCTGAAAGGGACCCGTTACTCCCTACTCTTTGTTTCCTGTCTGCCAACCATTTCTCTATCCATGTCAGCACTCTACCCCCAATACCATGTACCCTAATTTTGCCCACTAATCTCCTAAGTGGGACCTTATCAAATGCGTTCTGAAAGTCCAGGTACACTACATCCACTGGCTCTCCCTTGTCCATTTTCCTAGTTACATCGTCAAAAAATTCCAGAAGATTAGTCAAGCATGATTTCCCCTTCGTAAATCCATGCTGACTCGGACCGATCCTATTACTGCTATCCAAATGTGCGGCTATCTCATCTTTTATAATTGACTCCAGCATCTTCCCCACCACCGATGTCAGGCTAACTGGTCTATAATTCCCCATTTTCACTCTCCCACCTTTCTTAAAAAGTGGGATGGCACAGTGGAACAGCGATAGAGTTGCTGCCTCAATGTCAGAGACGCAGGTTCAATCCTAATAATGGGTGCTGTCTGTGCAGTGTTTGTACGGTCTCTCTGTGACTGGGTTTTCTCCCACATTTTGAAGACATGCAGGTTTGTACGTTAATTCGCTTCTGTAAATTGTCCCAAGTGTGTTGGACATCGAACTAGTGTTGATGGTTGGCCTGGACTCAGTGGGCAAGGGGCCTGTTTCCATGTTGTATCTCTAAATTAAACTAAACAAATGAGACACCATAACTGCAATAAAAATTAAAGGAATACATTAAGGACACGGAAAGCAGAGGAAAGCACAGCAGGGAATATATTAGGTTAGGAGAAATGTCATAAAAATAACTGTGAAAGCAATGAGGAACTAAGAAATCAAATTATTAAAGATCACAAAACAAAAATAGTGCAAAAGATACCATGGTGCATAGATAAAAAGTCAGACTCTGAATAGGTCACTAGATGTCAAACAGGAGCAAGATGTCACAAGCAGATATAGCTAAATGGCAAAAAATATTAGGTGATTATTAAATGGCAGTTTTTAACCAAGGAGACAGATCATCTGCTCACAACATCGAACAATGAAATTTGAAAAGATATGCCGTCATGTGAAACATTATCGACTGATGTCCAAAATAAGAAGACATGATGTTTGGGGACAAATGATAGGCATATCCAGGTGTTTAAGAAGTGGGGATGATGAATAACTACAGAAAGTGGCAGAAAATTGGCAAAATGCTCCTCCAAAGATCAGTGTCACTGTAAATACTATAATTAATTAAGATTTACAATCAAAAATGTTTCACAAAATGTGCAGGTGATAACATTTGGGACAGGAGTAGAGGCGGTAGTGGATAGTGTAGAGAGAGAATTGCTAAAGATAAACAAGACAATTGCATAAAAATGCCTCATAATTGCCTAAGGTCTACATGTAATAAAGTACTCTAACATCACATCTATATTACTAAATCTCTGTTCTTGACCGCTTTTGGCCTTCTGTGCTGCGATTTCTGAGAGAACGCGGCCACCTACGGCCGTCACTTTTGGCCACCTCGCTCAGAGCCCCCCTCCACAGCATGTGTGCCGAGGATTTTTCCCGTCGATTAATAATGACAGAGATCTTAATGTTTTTACAAAATTCCCCATTCTCTCTGCTGCCCCCGCTGGCGGCAGGGGGGAGGGAGGGACTATAAAACCAGGAAGTGGTGTGCCTCAATTAATCTCTGCAAGATGGAGCTCTGTCAATTAGTCTCTGTCACTCTGAGCTCTGAATGACACTGAACAAATGTCTACAGCACTGTGAGTACCCTTAATTTGGTTTGAAAATGAAAATATGGTTAGAGGTAAAAAAGCACTGCCTGCAAATGGTTGTTTGGGTTTGGGTTTGGGTTTGGGTTGAAGTAAAAAGGCACTATCTCTCTCTCTCTACCCTCCTCTCTCTCTCTCTCTCTCTCTCTCCTATCCCTCCCCTCTCTCTCCCCCCCTCCTCCCCTCCTCCCCACCTCTCTCTCTCTCTCTCTCCCTCCCCCTCTATCTCTCCCCTCTTCCTCTCTCTCCCCCCACCCCCACCCCCCCCTCCTCTCCCCCCCCCCCCCCCTCTCCTCTGCCCCCCCTCCCTCTCCTCTCCTCCCTCCCCCCCCCTCCTCTCCTCTCCCCCCTCCCCCTCCTCTCCCCCCCCCTCCCCCCCTCTCCTCCTGGGGGCTATGCATCAGTAGATAGGGTGGTTATGGGGTAAAAGGAGCAAATTAATAATATTAATATAATATCAAGGAGGGTAATTAGTGTGAGTACGGGTGGGGGGAGGGGGGGAGGATAGTTAGTGTGTGACGCTGCATGCCGCCCCCCCCCCCCCCCCCCCACAACCGCACTTTGGGGGAACAGACCCAACGGGTCTGCACTTGGTCTAGTAGAAAATAAAAAACTGCACACAATAAAGATCCAATGTGCTTTCTTAGGATTAATACACTTGTGGCTGAAATAGAACACGGGTTAATAAGACCATAAAAAGCAAACTAAGCCAAATAAGTTTATTTCTACACCCTAGGTTTTCAAACAGGTAGGCCAATTAATTTGATAGTGATAGCAAAATATATCTTTTTTTATTTTATAATTAGAAGGGACAATGAGGAGCAGACAAAGCAAATCTCTTTGAACTGGAATACTCCAAGAATAGTTTGGTAATCTATATTCTAAAATAACAAAATTAAAAAGAATGATGATAAATCTATCAATCTATGGTACTATGTGTAATCCTTGTCAGCATAATATAAAAACAATTTGCAGGTGCTGGGGTGCATTGCATTATTAATGGAAGAGCCCAAAATTATGAGATAGTTGATCAGAATGTGTCTTTATTCTCCCTTAAACTAGACTGGAGGTTGATCTAGAGAACCCACCCACAAAATTCTTTAAAATAATGGAAGTTTTTGGAAAGCTGAATACTTCCATTTTCCATCAAGAACAATGTTGAGGGAAATCAATATAATTAGATAGAAGACTTGAAAGTCACAAACACAACAGAATATACAACCTGAAGATGGATTACAGCAGAAAATAAAAAGCAGCACTGTGAGGTTTAGGTTTATTATTGCCACATGTACCGAGGTACAGTGAAAATACTTTGTTTTGCATGCTGTCCGATCAGATATTATACATAAATACATTCATCAAATTCAAGTATTATAGGTAGAGCAAAGGGTAAGATACACTGTGCAGAATACAGCTCTCAGCATTGTAGCACAACATTTCCAGAAACAAAGTCCAATATCCGCAATTAGGTAATCAGACAGCCTTAGCTATGGCTCAGAAGCCTGATAACAGATAATGAGATTGCAAACGTTTTGGAATTTACCAAATAATGACCAAAATATTTCCAATGAAAAGCAAAATTCAATAGGAGAATAAACTTGCATGATACATGAAAGCACGCCATAAGACCTATCAAGGACAAATGTGGATTCCTTACAGAGAAAGACTAATTATAATAGGTAAAAATGAAATGACAGATTAATTAAACAAACGCTCGATAACAATAGACAATGGATAATAGGTTCAGGAGTAGGTCATTTGGCCCTTTGAGCCAGCACCGCCATTCAATGTGATTACGGCTGATCATCCACAATCAGTACCCCGTTCCTGCCTTCCCCCCCATATCCCTTGACTCCGCTATCTTTAAGAGCCCTATCTAACTCTCTCTTGAAAGCATCTTCACGGAAGTAGACAGCATGCCTCCCAGAATTACAAGAGAACCAAAAGCCTTGTGCAAATGTGTTGCTGAAAGAAATAAGGATAAACTAGACTAAGTGGGACCATTTGGGTCCCAGTCACATGGGAGGTCTGGTCCCCCTACACAACCCATTCTCCAAACCAATATTCCACCACTCACCCGTTCCCCCAACACAATATTCCACCACTCACCAATAGCCCTTAACTGTGCAAGTGCGCCTCATTTCCACTCATCCCACAGCACTCCCTCCCCCTCCTCTTCATGTGTGGGAGGGGAGGGGTGGAGAGGAGAGGAGGGGATGAGGGGAGGAGGGGAGGAGGGGAGGGATGGGGATGGGACGGGGGGGGGGGGTAGTGTGGCAAGGGGATGTGGGGGAAGTGGTTGTGTGTGGGGGGGGGTAGTGTGCGGGAGGAGGTTGTGTGGAGGGGAAGGGTTGTGTGGAGGGGAAGGTTTTGTGTGGAGGGGAGCGGTTTTGTTGGGTGGGGAGGGGTTGTGTGGGGGGAGGGGTTGTGTGTGGGGGGGGGGTTGTGTGGGGAGGGGGGGTGTGGGGGAGGGTTGTGTGGGGGGAGGGGTTGTGTGGAGGGGAGCGGTTTTGTTGGGTGGGGAGGGGTTGTGTGGGGGGAGGAGTTGTGTGGGGGAGAGAGGTTGGGTGGGGGAGAGGTTGTATTGGGGGAGGAGTTGTGTGGTGGGGAGGAGTTGTGTGGGAGGGGAGAGGTTGGGTGGGGGAGAGGTTGAATTGGGGGGAGGAGTTGTGTGGTGGGGAGGGATTGTATGGGAGGGGAGAGGTTGGGTGGGGGAGAGGTTGTATTGGGGGGAGGAGTTGTGTGGTGGGGAGGGATTGTATGGGGAGCTCTCGGGCTGGGCGAGTTTCAGGCTGGGCGGCTCTCGGGCTGGGCGGCTGGGGGGCTGGGCTCTCTCACTCACGGCTTATGGACTCTCTCACTCACAGACTCTGGACTCAGTTCCGCCTCCGAGGCTTTTTATTCTCCTCGCCCCGTTGATTGACAGCGGGTGCCGGAAGGGACATTACCTTCATGGTGAATGACAGGCGAGAAGACCAATCTGCTGATCTCACGATTTTTAAACCTTCATAACTTTTGTTACATTCTGATCGGAACAAAACTTGGTGTGCTTGGAGCAGAGGAGAATGGCGAGTCAGGTGGCGGAAAAAAAAAAAAATGGCGAGTCAGGTGGTGGTGTTGTACTTCCGGTGGCACTGGTGCCAGCAGCCTCCACCTACAGCCCGGTATCTTTTTGTTTTTTTGTTTATTTAGTTATGTTAAAGTGTATTTTTTTGTGTTTTTTGGTGTTTTTATGTGGGGGAAGAGGGCACGGTGCGGGGGATACCATCCTTCAGCCGCTTCCTGGTGAGGACGTGACTATTATTCGAGTCGCGTCCTCGCCCCTCCCCCCTCCCCCCACAGCGGCCTACCTACCTGGATTGGCATGGCCTTTCCTGCCGGGATCGACCGGAGCTCCAGCAGCGGCGGGACAGCGCTGAAACATCGCGGGGCTGGCGATGCCTTACCGGGGGTCGCCGTCTGGAGCCCGGAGTGCTGGACCTGCTGCACCAACATCCTGGAGCTGCGATTTGCGGAGCTCCCAACGCGGGCGGCGCTGACTAACAACGCGGGGTCCTGCGACTCTGCCCGGCTCGGCCTGTGGACTCAGGAGCTGCAGACTCCGGCAGCGGGAGGCGGCTGATCAGGAGGTCCGGGCCACTGAGGAGGAGGCTGTTCACCGTCGGGGTTCGGCGTCGGCGTTCCACCAGCCCGGCGTGAGGGCCTGAACATCGGGCCACCTGGGGCGGCGACTGCGGGTGCTCGGAAGGCCCCGACCACGGATGAACACGGAGGGGAGGCTGGCTGGACTATGGTGCCTTCCTCACCTGGGTGCCATTTATGTTATGTTGTGTTGTGGACTTTCTGTGTTTGTGCTTTTTTAAAATTTTTAATTCAATTTCAATTTTATTTTTAATATGTTTTATTATTTATTTATTATTTATTTTTATTATTTTTCTTGTGATTTTTTTTAACGATACTGCCTGCAAGGGAAATTCATTTCGTTGTCTCAAATTGAGACAATGACAATAAATTTGAATACAATACAATACAAATCCTAGCGATATACGGTACCGTTTTTGCGCAAATTAAAAGAAACGCAAATCGGAAGAGGACTAGATAGATAGATATACTCCGTGAGAAATTTATGAACTTAAAAATTGATAAATTCCAAAGAACTGATGGTTTACATTCCAGTTACATTCCAAAAAGGCCAAGGAGATAACAACTGCTCTGGTTATCATCTTCCAAAACACCAGAGATCCTGGAATGATTACTGCACATCCCATTATTTAAAAAAGCAGGCAAAGAAAACAAAACAGGAGCCAGCGACCGGTTAAACTAACATCGACATTGGAATCTATAAACAGGACAATGATCGCTAGACACATAGAAAATAGCAATATGGAAAATGTTATTGTTCAAAAGTCATTGGAAACTAAATGAATGTAAGAATACAAGTTGGATAGAAAGACACAAAATGCTGGAGTGGTTCAGGCAGCTTCCCTGGAGAACATGGATAGGCGATGTTTCAAGTCAAAACCCTTGTTCAGAATGATTGTGGGGGATGGGTAAGAAAGCCGTAAGAGGAGATAGGCAGGAGAGAGCATGACCAATAATAGGTGAACACAGGTGTGGAAAATTTAGATAGGCAGGTTGTAGGACCAAGGATGGAGAGAGATGCTGGCCAAAATGCTAGAGTTGCAATTTGTTAAGCTTGGGTTAGAAAGGTTGCGAATTGTGTATGGTGCAGGTGGAGGGGGAGGGGGAGGGGAGAAATCAATGCCAGGTCAGCCAGTGTTCAGAGGAGGTGCAGGGGAGAAAGGGTTAGGGGGGAAGGAGTGGGGGTGGAAACAAAAGGGTGGTTCATGAGGAGAAAAGGGGGAGGAGGAAGGAGGTTGTTGTGGGTTTGTCACAACATTGGAGAATTCAACATTTATATCATTGGGTTGCAGAGGCTAATGCCCGTCCCACTTAGGAAACCTGAACGGATACCTCTGGAGACTTTACGCCTCACCCAAGGTTTCCGTGCGGTTCCCAGAGGTTGCAGGTAGTGGAAGCAGGTAGGGAGACTGACAAAAACCTCTGGGAACCGCACGGAAACCTTGGGTGGGGCGCAAAGTCTCCAGAGGTTTCCGTTCAGGTTTCCTAAGTGGGACAGGGGCATAAGACAGCAGAGACTACATTCAAAGCAGAGATAACTGGATTTCTAGAAATTAAGAGATTCAAGGGAATTGGACAAGAAAGTGTAGTCAAGATAGTAGGTCAGCCAAGATGTTGATGAATGGCAGAGCAGACTCACGTTGCCAAATGACCAACTCCTGTTTTTTTTTAAATATTTTAAGAAAGCATGATCTGGCTTGGCCTGTGACTAGAAGATTTATTCTGTGCAATTCTTGAAGTTCAGTGTATTGTCACATGTACCAAGGTACAGATGAAAAGCTTTGTTGCGTGCTACCCAGTCAGTGAAAAGACAATACATGATTACAATCGAGCCATTCACAGTGTACAGATACACAAGGGAATAATGTTCAGTAGTACCTATAATGGTGAACATACACCAAGATTCTGTCACCCAGAAGGAGTAATATATTACCTATCACTTAATATTGTTTTGATATTCTAGCAAAAAAAAAGTGCTTCCATGTTTACTCATTAAATAGTTCAATGAAACAACAAAAAAAATATTTTTTTTTTGATACAATTTAAATTTATTTTGTCATCAAGAATAAAAGGATTTCCATCCCTTTCTTTATTGTGGGACAGCCTACAAATTGGATGGGAAGGTTTTGAATGTTAGGTTATATATAAAATTTTGTTTAGTTTCAAATGCTGGTGCAGGAAACTGAGCAACGGCACAATGTCAGCATAATCTCTTGACAGTAGGCATATGCAAATTTTAACTATTCCAAGTGGTGTTATTTTTCAACAAGCTCATGTTATTCAATGTATTTTATTTTTAAAGGGGCTCAACAAGAATTATCTTTTGTATGGCATCTACAAATTCTGGATTACAGAATAGTAACACTGGGTGGAACCAGGATAATCTAATCAAGATGGATGCAATTGTTCACCCTGAAGAAAAAGGAGTCCAAACTCTAACAGTTTCACTCGACTTTGAATTCTGTATAGCCAATGAAAGGATATTTTCAGCAAAAACGTGTATTATATTTGTGAAAACATTCCTGCAGAAATGCTAATTCTAAAGTGTGCTGAAAACCTTCAAATATTCTGCAGCTCCAGCTGGGTCCCTGGCTGGTTGTTATACAGTAACCATTGGTACGACAATGCATTTATCACTGTTAGCAAATTTGCAGATCACACCAAAATTGGCAATATAGTGGACAGTGAGAAAAGGTGTGCTAGTTTACAAAAAAAACAAGGAATGGCAAATGAAATTTTTTAACTCCAATAGGCGTGAGGTATTGCACTATGGTATGTAGCACGGGGATGGCATTGGGCTCGGCAGTGACCACAACATCAATCACAGTGGGGGATCTCACACAATTTATTTTATTTACAGTGGTAAGTCCAAGACTAAACTGCACGGGGGTGTAATCCCTTGCCGTCAGGGTGCATGTGCGGTGACACTGGCAATCTCAGACTTGCCCCACAGCTCAGTCCTGGTCTTGAAGGAGATGGCGTGGTAATCTCAGGTTCATCCATGTAGTTCACCATTGCGCCAAGGCCGTCTCAGGTTTTTCCTTGCGGCTCAACTTTGGGGCTTGAAGATGCAACGTGGGCAGTGTCTGGATTATCATGGTGGCTCAGTCTTTGCCTCTGTGCAGTCCCATTTTGTCCATGGGCAGCAAGAGGCACTGGCATCTCAGGCTTGCCCCAGCCACTCAGTCTTAGTCTCAGTAGAGCCCGTCAGCCATCAGGATTGTCTTGGGCAGCTCAGTCTTTACCACACAGTTGCGCTGGTGGTCTCAGGATTGGATCAGTGGCTCAGACCTCCTAAAACTAGCGATAAGGGAACACAGCTAGCGAGAGGCTCCCCTCTTCTCACTGCAATGCCTGGGTTTTAGGAGTAGGCTGATGAAGTTCAGGAGGGCCATCCAATATCAGCTGATTGGACCAAGCTGTTGCTAGTGATGCTGGGAATTGGCCTCTTCTAGCCCGTCAGCCATCAGGATCAGTTTGGTTTAGTTTAGTATTATCGAGTGTTCCGAAGTACAATGAAAAACATTTTGTTGCGTGCTATCTAGTCAGTGATGAGACTATACATGATTACAATCAAGCCATGTGTCAAGTGGACAGTGTGGTGAAAGTGTTTGGCACACTTGCCTTCAATGGAATCAATTGAGTACAAAAGTAAAAATATCATGATGCAGCTGCACAGTCATTGCCGAGACCACATTTGGAATACTGTGCGCCGATCAGGCAACCTATCTATAGTAAAAATGTAATTGTTGGAAAGGGAGCAGAAGAGATCCACCAGAATATTACCTGGGCTGGCCATGCATTATAGGGAGAGGTTGGATAGGATGGCACGTTTTTCTATGAGGCTGAGGGGGTGATTATTGAGATGTACAAGATCATGAGAGACATGGATAAAGTGAACACTCATAGCCTTTTTTCCCCCAGGATAAATGTTCCTAAAACTAGAGGACATAGGTTTAAAAGAGAGATTTAAGAGGCACATCAGAGCCAAATTTTTCACTGCGAGAGTATTCCATATCTGGAATTAGCTACCAGAGGAAGCTATAAAGTAGATACAATTGTGGCTTTTAAAGAACAATTGGGGAGGAACGGTTTTGAGGGTTACGGGCCAAATGGGACTAGGCCAATATGCTGAAAGCAGGGGCCGCAAAGCGTTTTTGAAAGTGGGGGGAGCTGAGCGATCACTGATCACCGGCCTCAAGTGTGTGTGTGTGTGTGTGCGTGCGTGTGTGTGTGTGTGTGTGTGTGTGTGTGTGTGTGTGTGTGTGTGTGTGTGTGTGTGTGTGTGTGTGTGTGCGCGCGTATGTGTGTGGATGCCTCGTCCTCACCCAGCCTCCCGTGTGCATATTCGAAGCCAGCAAGTGTGTATCCAGCCTTTGCCATCCCGCAGCCGACAAGGGGGGGGGGGTCTGGCACCGGCACGGTGTCTGGAGCAGTGGGCAGGTGTCTGGCGTCGAGTGTGTGGCCGGCATCGTGGACCCCAGTCTGGGATAGAGGAGAGAGGTGGTCGGGAACACTCGGGGGAGGTTGGGGATCGTTCCCGATCTGTAGGGCAGGTATCTGGGTAAGATGATGTGTTGGGTACCAGGACTCCGGCTCTGGGACATGGGGAGGGTAGGATGCTCCCTATCTGAAGGTCAGCGGTCTGGGACAATGTCTCGGGTAGCGATAACAGCGAAGCTGCGAGTGACTGTGAACGGGTCTCCCAATCCTCAACATGAAGCAATCATGTACAATAACACCAAACAGTGGCCTCGCTAGACAATCGCTTGATCATTAATGATTCCATCGATAACTTGCTCGTTGCCAATTTATAAGGCAGCTCCTCAAGCGGGAATATGTTGCACCTCCCAAACCACAAGTTATTCTTGGTTTACTCAATCGTTCTTGGATTGTCGGTGATGCAAAATAAAAACATTTATTTGAGTGAATGAATTGCTCCTTTACAGGGGCTGAAATCACTTTTAAAACATGGGGGGGGGGGGGGGGGGGGTTACAATGGGGCCTGACATCTATGGGGGGGGGGCAACCTACGGCCCATGGGTCAATGAGCCCTGATCAGCCAGCAACCTACGGCCCGTTATATATATATCACCCAGATACGCATCACTCCAGTAGACACAAAATGCTGGAGTACTCAGCGGGGCAGTCTACGGCCACAAGGGCCACATCTAACTCCCTCTTAAATATAGCCAATGAACTGGCCTCAACTACCCTCTTGGCAGAGAGTTCCAGAGATTCACCACTCTCTGCGTGAAAAAAGTTCTTCTCATCTCGGTTTTAAAGGATTTCCCCTTTATCCTTAAGCTGTGACCCCTTGTCCTGGACTTCCCTAACATCGGGGGCCTGCATCTAGCCTGTCCAACCCCTTAAGAATGTTGTAAGTTTCTATAAGATCCCCGCTCAATCTTACTAAATTTATATAACCAATATCTTCATAAGACAGTCCTGGGGTCTGGTGGTCTCTGGGCAATAATGGATTTGGAGACCAAAACCGTACGGTGTGGTTCACAAATGTACAACTGCCCTATACTCAAATCCTTTATAAAAGACACTTCGCACCTTACCTTTACATGGGTCACCTGCAACTACGGCCCATGGGTGCAGATCCAGCCAGATAACGTTACCTATATAATTATATCATCTGCCCAGCCCATATCCGCACCCTGCACTCCAGTAGACACACTGCCCCCCAGCTTAGTGTCATGCTGGAGTAATCCTCAGCGGGGCAGGCAGCATCTCTGGAGAGAAGTCAGCTGGTAACGTTTCAGGTCGAGACCCTTCCTGCAGGGCGAGGTTTTCCAGAATTTTTTGTCTACCTTCGATTTAAACCAGCATTTGCAGTTCTTTCCTACACATATCTGTCCGGCTCGCTTTGGTCTTTAGACGACAGCCTTTTAAACTTTAGAGATGCAGTGCAGCAACAGGCCCTTCGGCCCACCAAGTCTACGCCGACCAACGATCACCCCATACCGTAGCCAAAAAAGTGGGGGGGGGGCTGCAGCCTACCCCAGCCCGGTTCCGCTACCCATGGAATGGATCAGAAGGGACAAGGAGCAGAAAATAACCCATTTCCGTGCGTTAAAGCTCAATAACTATATCTGTGGTACCGTTATATAAAGAATTTATGACATAATATAAATGTTTGCATTGAACATTAAATTTGGTAATATTTCTTTCATTCTTCTGCTACTACTTGTTGCTGAGTTTATTTCTGTCTGTAAACCCCATGTACTGCGTTTGATATTTTAACAACTAAAAAGAAACTACACATTCACTTGAATTAATTGTTATACACAAGTTCCATTAAACTCTGAATGAAAATGGTACTTTAAAGCACTAACGCCCACACATTACATATGAACACTCAAATCTGTCAATAACCATGTAGCAGGAGAACCAAAACTAAACTGCCCAGTCACAGATACTATACATTGCTAAAGACAAATACACAATTTGATCTAAAATTATTGCATATCACAGAGGTTACTGGTTATGTATTCAAATTAATGGTTGGATTATAGTACATTTAAATATTTATAAAGCATTTTTAGCTTAATTGTTTGTTATATGGGATCTGTGAGATTTTAATTAATTTTACAATTAGAAATGATTATGGAAAGTTTTACAACATATTCAAGATTCAATATCAAGATTCAATTTAATTGTCACATGTACCAATTAAGGAACAGATGAAATGTGAGTTACCATACCGCCATACCAAGTAAAAAGCAAAAATACACCCAGCACATAAAATAAAGTTTAACATAAACATCCACCACAGTGGAATCCACATTCCTCACTGTGGTAGAAGGCAATAAAGTTCAGTCATCTTCCTCCTTTGTTTACCAGTGGCCAGGGCCTTTGAACAGGGCCGTTGCCCACAATCCGATTTGCAAGGCCTCTCGTCGGGATGATCGAAACTCCGGCGTTGACACTCAGCAGCATGGAGCTCCCGAGTTGGCCGCTTCTTACTGGGGGCCGCTGCTTCATGGTGTTAAAGTCCACAGGCCCCGCGGTCGGAGCTCCAACACTGGCGATCCTTGGCAAAAGATCCCAAGCTCTGTGATGGTAAGACCTGTGCCGTACCTATGGCTTGAAGCTCCGGGCCGGTCTCCAGGAAAGGCCGCACCACTCCACCTTGTAGGCCGCAAAGGACGGGGGGGGGGGGGGGTAGATGAGACGCAGAGAAAAATTCCATCTCCATTGAGGTAAGTGACTGGAAAAGGTTTCCCCCCCCCGATCCCCACACCCCCCACATGAAACATACCAAGGGACATTAAAACAAACATTCAAGACATACTTAAAATAATAAAAACAAAAGGGACAAGACAAACTGCTGGCGAGGCGGCCATTACGGGCGCCACCCGGTGGTATTGGTGCAGCTAGTAGAGCTGCTCTTAAATTGGTGGAGTTTGGGGAACATAAAATGGGATTAATATAAATGGGGGCTTGGTGGTTAGTGTGAGCTTGCTGGGCTGAAGGGCCGGTTTCAGTGATGTTATGACAACCAGGGGAACATTGAATTATGTTATAATTTCAATTATTTGTCTAAATGTTCTACAAAATGTATAACAACATTTTCATTAAACATTTAGTGGGAAAATATCCAAATTACACTGACTCGACATAAATAAAGTTGATTTTTTTCACATTTTGTTCGTTCCCTGTGATCATTTTCTGAACCAGAAGAAATAATCTTTCCCTATTCATAGTCTTCATAAGCATTATTAAGTCCCCTGCCTTCTTAATTGCAATTGAAATAGCCTCAATATTCAATGCTTTTAATCTACGCGATGTCTCATTTCTGTGTTAACCTGTCGAACCTGCACATTCTATATTAACACCCGACGCTATACACATAACCAGGAAAAGTAACTAACTGACCACAGAACTACTGACAACATCAGTTTGGCATGGTTAGAGTCTGTGCATGCAGTTTTAATTGCAGTTGCCATGTAACAGGAAAACAATGAGATAATTTTAGTTATTAAGGCTACATTGATAGAGAGCGTTGGAATGAAAGAAGCTGAGTTTATATTTATTTACAATCACACAATAACACTTTATAAGCCAAGTATGTTTTGCAACATACGAGGAATTTATTTACTAAGTCAGTCACACAAATAAAAAGCAACGGAACACACAAATACATTTTAACATAAACATCCACCACAGTGCCCCCTCCGCATTCCTCACTGTGATGGAAGGCAAAAAAAAAGTTCAAATCTCTTCCCCTAGCTCTCCCGCATCGAGCCCCAAGTTGACGGGATGATCTTGACTCCCATGTAGCCAGCAGCGTTTGGGCCCTCCGCATCGAAGTGATCCGCTGCTGCATCGGGGAGATGTCAGCTCCCCCGCGCCGGACGATCGGACCCCGCGTCAGGGCTGGTCGAGCCTCTGCATCATTGGAGCTTCCCGACTCAGCGAGCTCCCGAGACTGTGAGCTCTTGATGGTAAGTTCGCAGGCCACGGTTGGAGCGATCCCAGGCAAGGGTTCGGCACTGACGTACAGTCCACACCCCGCGCAAAGTCAGTCCAAGGAGGCCTCCAACTACATCGATGGTAGGCCGCAGAGCGCCCGGAGATGCAATCCGAAAATTAATCGCATCTCCAGCAAGGTAATAAACTGATTAAAAAAAAGTTTCCCCCGACCTCTCCCCCTCCCCCAACATAAAGCAAACCGGAGAACATTTGCACAGACTTTTAACACACACCAAAAATAAAAAAAAGACGAAAAAACACAGACTGTTGGCGGGGTTGCCAATGGTGCAGCGTCCCTGATGGTATCTAATATGTATAAATGAATTTGAGACCTAATCAGGCATATTTTTCTGAGGTCATTAATCACAGGGTATAAATTAAATGGATTGGTAGAAGGATCAGAGGGGATTTCACCCAAATTCTGGCAGGGTTCTGGAACTGAATACGTCAACACAGTTAAAAAGGTACTTGAAGGCTCACCCAAAGCTCACAAGCCCAGAGTCGGGAAGTAGGGTGGCTCAATCTATTCCAGCCAGGGCCAAATAGCATTGTTCCTGGGCCTGAATGATTTTTTGATTCTTGCCTCACAAGCATGGAAATAATCAAGTCAATTTAATTTATTGCAAACTTCATTATCCTTCTAAAGGCCTGCAAAAATTGCTTTGGAAGAAATAGATTGGAGTGTGTGTGTGTGTGTGTGTGTGTGAGTGTGTGTGTGTGGGTGTGTGTGTGTGTGTGTGTGTGTGTGTGTGTGTGTGTGAGTGTGTGTGTGTGTGTGTGTGTGTGTGTGTGTGTGTGTATGATGAGAGACATAGTTGAAATGAAGCAGGGCAAACTCCCTCATTGGTGACTCATAAAATAAGTTAAACTGTCAGCCATTAAAACAGCAAAATGTCCATGCTTCGAAAGTATCAATATTATATTTAAAGCTTTCTGATGCAAGAATGTTTTAATCAGGCAAAACATTTTAAGGCGACTCAGTTTCGAATAATCTCTGCTCGAAAAATATAAATGCACAGCTATCTTTGACTCATTTATAGAAGTCTAGCATTTCAAGTTGTTTTACACTTCTTAAAGGTTCAGCAACAGTAAATTAATGTTAGAAACAAAGAACTGCAGATACTGGTTAACAGACAAAAGGACACAAAGTGCTGGAGTAAAGCAGCAAGTCAGGCAGCATCTGAGGAATTACTGCAGCACATTGCGTTCTTTTGTGTTCATTCACCATTCAGATTGGCATCTGATATTACAAAAAAATTGCCAATTTCAGTGCTCAGAAAGCTCCCATATAAAGTAACTGTGTACTTTACAAGTCGCACAGTAAAACACACCGGATCAGACCTGCTAAAATTGGAGTTATTAATAGAATTTCATACAAACTTGCAATGTTTTATTAATAGATGCCGAACAGTTTCAAGGACTTATGATGTTCCTTTCTTCTTCCAAGGAAAGAGGTTATTGCTGTCATAAATAAAACAAGCCATGCGACTAATTTCACACAAACATACATGAGAGCAGATGACTCCTGGGAATACTTTAAATTACATTCATGTTGAAAAAGTATGTGCATTGACGTGTAATATTAGACAATATAAACATGTACACCACATTGATTCGCCCATGTGCTAACAGCTGAGATTTTGTCAATATGCCATTTGGCAAAGAAAACTGATTATCAACTGATTATCAATTATCAGAGGAATGGGTGGTAAAGTGTTAAATATTTGATGATCTCTGGTCTTACTGATTGCAGAACAGGCTGCGCGGACGCAGTACCTATCTATTCCTGCTCAAATCGTTTATGTCCTTCGAAACAAAACAGTGATTTTCTGACTAGTGCAAAGATTCAAACTCAAAAATAATTCGTACAACGTTAGCTTCGGGCATTGCGAAGTTATAAAGTAAATATTTATTGGTCCTGGTCGAAAATCGCGATGGGGAGAAAAATGACACGCGCGATATTAGCTTCATGTTTGGGTGTCCGCGCTTCCAGATAAGAAACTTCTGAGCGTGGATTGTGTTTGGGACTCGCTATCATTCCATGCAGGTTTGTATCATTGTGCAGCACACTAAACCCAGATAAATCATTCTGCAAATACCGCGAATCCTACCGGGTCCGTAAACTCAACTAGGCTCTTTTAGCATGAAGGTTATGTTTTTAATGCGTCCTTAATTTCGGAATCTATCTTCGCATGTATCGATTAACTCAACGCATCATTCTTGTGCACATAATCCCGAAATCATGTATCGCAATGACCATCCATATTCTCAACAATTCTCAATCCCCCACCGCAGTAAATTGCAAAAGGTACCTTGCAATCAGATTTAACTTTTGCTGGTTTAATTTGGTGATAACATCCTTACACAAATGTAGTCGGACCAAGTGTCTATATGGAAATTGCGGGGGGGGGGGGGGGGGGGGGTTTAAAATGGATATACGCGAGATTGCGGAGCATCTGTGCAGGTGTGGAGCGGGTCAGCACACCACGGTGCTGTGGTTTCATGCTCTCAGTTTTAGGGTACTGGGTACGATCCTAACATCGGGCTCTGTCTGTGTGAAGTCTGAACGTTTCACACCGTGAAGAAGGGTCTCACCCCGAAACATCATAAATTCCTATTTCTCCAGAGATACTGTCTGACCCATTGAGTTTCTCCAGCTGTTGTGCCTATCTCCCAGTGAGCGCCCTGCTTTCCTCCCGGCGCTGCGTTTTCCTCCCAATTCTTAAGATACCTGACAGGTTATTTCCCCATTGTAAATTATCTCTTCATAAATATGGATAGGACAAAAAAAAACGGGGGTTGTGGACAGGTTGAGAAAGGATGTACAGGCCATTGGGATTGGCGGGTCTTTTCTGGCAGCTAGCATGGGAACTGGTGGGCCGAACGGGCCTATCTATGCGTCGTTGGAGCAGCGGTTCAATGCGAGGGAAATAATTCAGATGGGAATGTGTAGAGGTGTTTGGGTAGTAGTGTGAAGGGTGCAGGTGGGAGGGATATGGGGAGGGGGTACCCGGTGGGAGAGAAATTTAGATAATATGCAAGGGGTGGGGAATACGTGGGGATCGAGAAAGGAAAAGAGGTTCAACTGGCAGGATTGATGACAGATAAGGGGAAAGGGAAGGGCATAAAAAGAGCTTAAGGTGGGAGGTACAGAAGGTGGATGGGAGTGAGGAAAGGGAAGAAAAGATCCGTGTGCGAAAGGGGTTAAAATAATGTCGAGGGATGAAAGTCCGTCATTTTGATAAATTATAGGAGCAGAATTCGGCCATTCGGCCCATCAAATCTACTCCACCATTCAAACATGGTTGATCTATCTTTCCCTCTTAACCTCAATGTGCTTGCCCGGAGACACAAGAGGCTGCAGAATTAAGTAAACACCAGTGCTGGATGAACTCAGCGGGTCAGGGAGCATCTCTTGAGGGAATTGACAGCCGTCGTTTCGGGTCGGGATCCTTCTTCAAACCGATGGTAGAAAACTGGTAGAAAGCTGTGAAATAATTTGCCTGGACCGGTCAACGTTTATCTAAGGCAGTCAATCAATGAATGGATTTATAAGCGCAAAGCTAGTCAGGCTGTAGAATCTACAATGTGGAATCGTGGACTGGGAAAGAGTTGACAATGGATAAATCACAAAGAAGCCAGCGCCATTCAGTACTTCAGACAGCAGCACCCGGCGAGCGCTGGGACCGCTCCGCTCGATCTGTAGCCCCGCTGTCCCTGGGACCCTGTGTCCAGGAGACCTCCTCAGGCTGGGCGAGCCTGGCTATTTCTCCCTTGAGAACAACACGTCCAATTGTGCACACAAGTCAAATATTCGGTTGTCTTTTCCACGGGCAAACTATGAGTGACAGTGGATAAATGTTACTGCTATCAAAGTGTCCAGCTCCCGCGCAACCGCCAAGAGAAAGCATTTGTTGTAAACCGTTTTAACTTCCCACAAAGGGTGCAGTTTGCAGTAAATATGTATTTCAGTTCATACTGATCCCTGGCCGTGAGAAAGCATTGCGTTACTCACCGGTTATGCTCGGAGTGAGCGCGTTATCTATCCCCTCGGCTGCGCTGGGCTTGCGCGGTGTGGAGTTGTGCTGGTGACAGGATCTTTGCTGGTGCCCATCGTGGGGGGGATATCCTGCTGCCAAGACGCCTCTAGCTCATCCTCTCCTGCCCGAGCTACACCCACAATTACAAACCCTTCGCGCCTCTGGTGGGTGCGCTGCTCATCTGGCAAGTGTGTTGATGAAGTCTTCACTTCCTTGCACCAGCCCGGCTTGCGTGTGGTGACAGGCAAGTGCAGCCGGTTCGCCTTTTCCACAGAGAGAGAGAGCCTTGTCAATGCGACTGGCAGCGGCGTCTGTGGCTCCCACACCGCGGCAGCCGAGGCATTCACACTCTGCCTTTGGCTTATGGCAGAGGCAGCTCTTCAGCGAGTTGGTGAGAGGCGGAGCTCACCCCGTGGCCACCGACCGGCCCCCCAATCACACATGGGCACGAACCGGCTCCATCCCCCCCACCATCAACCCCCCCCCCCCCCATAACTCATTTACACGTGGCCACCGACCTGATCTCCCCCGAGCAATACACCTGGGCACCAACTGCTCCCCCAAACTGAATCACACATGGCCATCGACTGATTCCCCTCCCCATCACACCTGGCCACCAATTACCCCACCCATCACAGCCGACCAACCCCCCCCCCCCCTCTCTAATTTACACGTGGCTACCGACCTGATCTCTCCCCCTCCCCCGCAATACACCTGAGCTGCTTCCTCCCCCCCGCACTGAATCACACATGGCCATCGACTGATTCCCCTCCCCATCACACCCCCTAACCCTACCCCCCCCCCATCACACCCGACCAATCCCCCCCCCCCCCCCCCCCCCCCATTTACACGTGGTCACCAACCCGCCCACAATCACACCTGGCCACCAACTGATTCCAATCACACCTGGTCACCAACTGAGCCTGATGGCATCCTGTGATCAATTAGCCCCACTCACACCGACCCAGTGTGGCTTGGCATGGGGCACTTGGACCATCTCCGACACCTCCCTCCTCTTTCTTGAGCCAACAGTCTCCATCACAGGGAATAGACTAATGACTGGCGTCTATTACAAACTCACTGCCTCCCACAACTATCTCAACTACACTTCGTCCCACCCTGCTTCCTGCAAAGACTCTATCCCCTACTACCAATTCCTCCGTCTACGCTACACGCACCGAGATGAGGTGTTAGGGAATGTCCAGGGAAGCTAAATGTTAGGGATGTTAGGGAAGTCCAGGACAAGGGGTCACAGCTTAAGGATAAGGGGGAAATCCTTTAAAACCGAGATGAGAAGAACTTTTTTCACACACAGAGTGGTGAATCTCTGGAACTCTCTGCCACAGAGGATAGTTGAGGCCAGTTCATTGGCTATATTTAAGAGGGAGTTAGATGTGGCCCTTGTGGCTAAGGGGATCAGGGGGTATGGAGAGAAGGCAGGTACGGGATACTGAGTTGGATGATCAGCCATGATCATATTGAATGGCGGTGCAGTCTCGAAGGGCAGAATGGCCTACTCCTGCACCTAATTTCTATGTTTCTATGTTCTATACTAGGACAGCCGAGATGTCCTCATTTCTTTAAGGAACGTGGTTCCCCTCTCCCAGCATAGATGAGGCCCTCACTCATGTCACCTCGGTACCTCGCAGCTCCGCCCTGCCCCCCCCCCCCCCCCCCTAGTCGCAACAGAGACAGTCCCCCAAGTCCTTACCTTCCACCCCATCAGCCATCACATACAACACATAATCCTCCATAATTTCCGCCACCTCCAACAGGAGCCCACATTTTCCCATCTCCACCCATTTCCGCCTTCCGCAGAGACCATTCTCTCCACAACTCCCTGGTTAACTCATCCCTTCACACCAAAACCACCCCCTCCCCAGGTACCTTTCCCTGCAACCGCAGAAGATGCAACACCTGTCGCTATACCTCCTCCCTCAACTCTGCCTAACCTGAAAGGACTGTCAGGGTCCCTGAACAGAGGTTCACTTGCACCTCCTCCAACCTCATCTACTGTGTCCGTTGTTCAAGATGTGGGCTCATACATCGGTGAGACCAAATGCAGACTGGGCGATCGTTTCGCAGAATGCCTTTGCTCAGCCCGCCTGAATCTACCTCATCACCTGGTTGCTAGACACTTAATTCTCCTTCCCTTTCCTACACATACCTTTCTGTCCTAGGTCCCCTCCATTGTCAGAGTGAGCCTAAATGCAAATTGGAGGAACAGCATCTCACATTTAGCTTGGATAGCTTACAGTCCATTAGTATGAATATTGATTTATCTCACTTCTGGGAGCCCCGGTTTCCCTCCCTCTCTATCCCTCCCCTACCCAAGTTGCTCTAGCTTCTCATTTTCACCCTACAAACAGCTAACAAAGGCCTGTTGATTTATCATCATTACTTTTTTACATACTTTATCTTTCATTTATTGTTCTTTATCTCTCCACATCACCATCTATATCTCTCGTTTCCCTTGACCCTAATGTCTGAAGAAGGGTATCAACCCGAAACATCACCCTTTCCTTCTCTCCAGAGATGCTGCTTGTCCCGCTTTTTGTGTCTGTCTTTACAACAAGTACACCCTTGTTTTTTCCATCAAGCTGGCAAGTGGTGGAACGCAGTGTGGAAGCAGTGTGGAGGGGGGGGGGGTGGGGGGGGGGGGGGGGGGGGGGGGAGAGGAATCAGGTTAATGTGTTTTCTCATCCGTGTGATGTGTAATTCAGGCAATTCTTAATCCACTGCCAAATCACTGATTACATTTCCCAAAGCCATTCACAAACCCTATTGTTGACTCGTCACCCTCTTTGGTGAGATCAGATTGTCAGGAGCTTTGCAGCTGACAGCTTTTATAAACAATCACTGGTACGATTCATTGCTCAGCTCTGTTTACTGCTGATAAATTGCATCTTGTCTATTGAAATGCAGTTGTACTAGGGAGGGACACAGTTGGCATTGGAGTTGCCTGATGATTGAGTGTGGCACAAAAATCATGTTTTTCCTAATATAAACAGATACCAGCTTTGTGGAAAGGTATTTTGCAAAATATTTTCATTACTTATAACAGTAATGTTATGCAATTAATTATAATTCACACTGAAACAATAAATTAGTTTGACTAACTAGCTGTACATTCTGCAGCATAAGCAGCTGTGGGGAAATATAATCATTCTACCACCATGGTCCAGATCAAAGGGGTCCAGATGTCAATGGGGAGTTGGGGACTGACGTGGAGGCTGGTTGGTTGCCTGATGATTGGACTGCTCAGTCACCTGGTTGTGAAGGATAACGGGCCTCCTTGGTAGGCTTCTCCTGGCAAACAGATTAAGTTAGGAGTACACTTACCTCTTCCTCACCTCTGTAACTGCTGGGTTTACTAAGAGCTGAAAAATGCACCCAGCCAACATTAAAAGTAAAATAGAGAATGAATCTGAGGCATGTCACCCTATGAATAATGTAGTTATAAGCACTTGGAAGCATACAGGCTCCTCTCTGTCCATCTTTGTCTAAAGTAGATGGGCCAAGATCACAACAGGTTCAGGCTGCGTCTCCATGGCAAAAAGAATAAAATATTCACGCAATCCAGTGGTGAAATTAGATTTGTCTCATGTCATTGAGTTTGCAAAAAGTCCCACATTCACAATGCCCAGACAGGCTTCTGGCCAGTTTGTTATTTACATTATGAATAATGGGCTCTCCACTTGGCTTACCAGAAAGGCTTCCATTGTTTAAAATGTGATACAAAATACACAGTTCATATACAAATACAATCTGTTACCCTCACCAAAAATAAATGCAACACCTTTAATTTACAAAGAAATTGTCCATTCAACCAGATGTAATTTAGACAAATGGACATTGAGCAACAATTAAAATATTGAAACAAAATAAAATATTAAGTAACAAATTAAAAGTGGAGTGAAAGTGCAGTAAATCAAAAGTAAAGAAGCACAGGAAGGCTTAAGGCTTAAAGAGAGACTGGTGTTTAAGAGCCCAAATTTGGAGGAATTTAAATCAATGAAGGTGATTTGTTTGAAGAAGGTTTCAAAATTAGGGAGGGAGTAAAGATGCACACATGTCAATGATTAGAAGAACCGAGATATCACAGAAATTGTTAAGAATGGAGATTTCAGTCTGCCTGGGCTACGATGAGAAACTCAAATATCCCTTTAGCAGAAGATTCAGTTGTCGAAGGTTAGACTGAATCAGATATCAGGCATTTACTAGTTTATATTTACAATGATTTATTTGAAACAATATTGGTCATTTAATACAACTTCCTGGTGAAAAAGTGAAGCTTTGTATTGCCTTTTGTAACAATTTTTCAATGCGTCTATATACAGAATCTGTCTGTACATCTTGTTATTTAAGAATCTTAATCATGTTATTGTTTACCAGCCAACTAACCAATGAGGTCATTTTACAATTTCATCAAATTAAGCAGGCCATTCCAAAATAGAGCCAATGCAGAGAAATCTGCAGTCGGAGCAATATCTCAAGTAAAGATACAAATCCAATATGACTAGGGAAAATAAGATTATGTCGAGGCTAAAATCAAAATTTCTGGCAGGATCTTTGACTGCGTCTCAGCGAACAAATGTGGAATACTAAATTTGGATTATTCATGGTTTTTAAATTAATCCCTACTGTCACCAGTGCTCCATGCCCCTTCATACTCTGTCTATCTAAAAGCTTAAATACCACTATATTCCATCACCTCCCCTGCAAGCACGTTTCAGGCACAAATACCCGTCCCACTTAGGAAACCTGAACGGAAACCTCTGGTGACTTTGCCCACCCAAGGTTTCCGTGCGGTTCCCGGAGGTTCCCTGAGGTTTTTGTCACTCCCTATCTGCTTCCACTACCTGCAACCTCCGACAACCACCTGCAACCTCCGGGAACCGCACGGAAACCTTGGGTGGGGCGCAAAGTCTCCAGAGTTTTCCGTTCAGGTTTCCTAAGTGGGACAGGGGCATCAGCACTCTTTATGTCCTACACATTTTCTTTTAACATTCTCCCCCCCATCCCCACCATTACCTTAAAGCTAACCCCACGAGTATTTAATGTTTCCACTCTGGGCGGGGAAAGGTTTTAACTTTTTACTTTATCTATGTCTCATAGTTTTATAAACTGCTATCAGGTATCTCTCATCTTCCGATGCTTCAAAGAAAACAATCCAAGTTTGTCCAAAATTTTTTTATAGTTAATATATTTTATCCTAGGCAACATCCTGATAAACCTCTTCTGTACATTCTCGAAAGCCTTTCCATCTTTCCTGTAATGAGGTGACCATAACTACACACAATGCTCCAAATGTGGCCTAACTAAAGTTTTATAAAGCTGTAACATGACATTCTGACTCTTATACTCAATGACTCAACTGATGAAGGCAAGCATACCATAGATCTTCTTTACCACTGTCTACACGTGTTGCAACTTTCAAGCAGCTATGGATTTGGACCTCAAGTTTCCTGTGGACAATCACAATCAATCATAATACTTTATTAGCCAAGTATGTTTTGCAACATACGAGGAATTTCATTTGCCAAGTCAGTCATGCAAACAAAAAGCAACGGAACACACAAAACACATTTAAACATTAACATCCATCACAGTGACTCCTCCAAATTCCTCACCGTGAAGGAAGGCGAAAAAAAATTCAATCTCTTCCCTTTGCTCTTCTGCGATCGGACGCCTCGAGCCCTTCATTGACGGGATGATCTCGACTCCCATAGCCACCGGCGGGCCATCCTCGTCGAGGCTATCAGCTCCTGCATCGGGGGGGTGGCAGCTCCCACGAGCCGGATAATTGAACCCCACGTCAGGGCTGGTCGAACATTCCACGACATTGGAGCGCTCGACATCCACGGCCTCTCCCGAGACTGCGAACTCCCGATGTAAAGTCCGCACCCCGCGGTGGGGCCCAAGGTCAGTACGAGGAGGCCTCCAGATCCAAAGATGGTAGGCCGCAGAGCGACCGGAGTATGCGTTCCGAAAAGTAATTGCATCTCGAGCAAGGTAAGAAACAGAAAAAACAAGTTTACCCCTCCCCCTCCCACCACATAAAACAAACAAGAACATTTACACGAACTTTTAATACACATTAAAAATGTTGTAAAAATTGCAACAAAAAAAACACTATTGGTGGGACTGCCAATTGTGCAGCATCCCGGCTGCATTCATGCAGATAAGGGTCCTGCCACTAACTCTATATTTTCCCATTACATTTGATTTCCCAAAGTGCAGCACTTTAAACTTGCCTGGATTAAACTACATCTGCTATTTCTTCGCCTTTATCTGTAACTGATTTATATCTTGCTGAAACCTTGGAAAGCTTTCTTCATCATCAGCAACTCCACAATTTTGTGTCATCTACAAACAAGCCAGCCAACCCATCTCCAATTTCATTCAGAAAAGCTTACAAAGTTGCTGGAGTAACTCAGCAGGTCAGGCAGCATCCCTAGAGAAAATGGATAGGTGATGTTTCAGGCCGAGAACTTTCTTCAGACTGAATGTCTGAAGAAGGGTCTCTACCCAAAACATAACAAAAATATGACGGATGAAAAAAAAATATATATATATATACTAGGCTAAGTGGGACCCGTCTGGGTTGTTCCCCACTGGTCCCCCAACGCAGTATTCCATCTCTCCACCAATTCCAATATTGGTGGCCAGTGGTGGGCCTTTCTGGAGCGTTAGTATGGGTGTTGTGGGCCGAAGATACTGGTTTCCAGAGGGCTAGTATGGACTGTGGGCCTAATGGATTCTTGGGCTGGCAGCTCATTCACTCAGGCCTGGTGGGCTGGCAGCTCAGTCACTCAGGCCTGGTGGGCTGGCAGCGCGGATACTGCAGAAATACTGCCCAAAACAGGTGATAGACTGTGAGAGAGAAGGGGGAGAGGATGGAGAATCAATTTTAGACATTTTTCATCTTTTTCTGCAGATCACAGCAATGAAGGAGGAAAGTCTATCCTGGCCTGGATCTCACAGGGAGCCAATGAAGGGAGGGAGAAAAATACTGGGGTGAGGTTTAATACTTGCAGGTTGAACACTTACTGATGGGCCAAAGGGACTTATCCTGGGCTAGTACGGGCCTGATGGGCCGAAGGGACAAAAAAGTCTGAGTGAAATCTCAGTGAGAGGCACTTTTCCTGGACTCTTCCTGGCCTGGCACGGGCCTATTGGGCCAAAATGCTCCTCCTTGGCTAATATGGGCATTTTGGGCAAAGGGGACTGATTTCTAGGCTAATAAGCCAAAATGAATGGCTTAAGGCAGGCCAAACAACTCATTTCATTTCATTTCCATTTCCACTTCAATTTCAATTTCAAACACAGGGCAGGCCAAACAACATTTCAGTTCCATTTCATTTCCATTTAATTTCCATTTCATTTCCATTTCCATTTCCATTTCCATTTCCATTTCAAGCATAGAGTAGGCCAAACAACTCATTTCATTTTATTAAGGGCTAACAAATCATTTATTGCAAGTACATTGCAGACTCACAGTTCAGTGGACTCACAGTTCAGTTGACTCACAGCTTAGAATCACAGTTGTGGACTCTCCTGCGTGATCTTCCAGAGTGATTGACTCATGTCTGGCATCCGGGGCTTTATACTCCTGTCTCTCCCGGAAAGCCACTGTGTGGAGTCGGGAGGTGCTGTATAGTGCCACGGCCAGTGGCCACTGAGTGGAGTCCCTCCCCCTCACACACCCCCCCCTCCCCCTCACACACCCCCCCTCCCCCCTCCACACCTCCCCCCCTCCCCCCACCCCACACCCCCCCCCTTCCCCTCCATGCCAGACGCCCCCACACAACCCCCCCCCCTTCCCTTCCCATTCCAGACATCCCCACCCCACACCCCCTTTACCCCTCCCCATTCCTCCCCTCGTCCCCCCTCCACCACCCCCCACCCCCACCACCCCCCTACCCCACATCAAACCCCTCCCCCCCCCACACCACCACCCCTCCCCCACACTACCCCCTCCCCCACTCCACCCGCCCTCTCCCACACCAGGATGGGGGTGGGGAGGGGGCACTCTCAGTCTACCCCACAACAGAAGTGGTAGAAGTTGTAAAGTTTGATAGCCACAGCGAAGAAAGATCTCCTGTGACGTTCTGTCCTGCATCTTGGTGACGGTACTCCTGAGCTTGACCAGTGTGTCGTGGAGGAGGCGAGCTGTCACGGGTGCTCTGCAGTTTGAGGAGCATCCTCCCCTCCAAGACCACCTCCCATGAATCCAACTCCACCCCCATGACAGAGCCAGTCTTCCTGATGAGCTTGTTGATCCTATTGGCATCTGCAGCCTTCGCCCTGCTGCCCCAGCACACGGTTGCAAAGAAGATGCCACTGTCTACCACCGATAGGTAGAACATCTGCAGCATCTTACTGCAGACGTTGAAGGAGCGGAGCCTTCTCAAAAAGTACAGTCGGCTCTGTCCCTTCTTGTACAGGGCGCCGCAGCATTCCTGGACCAGTCCAGTTTACTGTCCAGGTACACTGCAAGGTATTTGTACTCCCTGGTAAACTGCACATCTACACTATTGGTGGAGACAGAGGAAAGGAGAGTTTGTCTCCTCCTAAAGTCCACCATTAACTCCTTAGTCTTGTCAAGCTGCAGGTGATTCACACCTCACCACTCAACAAAGTCGTTGACTACACCTCTGTATTCAGCTTCCCTCCCCTCACTGATGTAGCCCACAATTGCAGTCATGTGAAAACCTCTGCATGTGGCAGGAGACTGAGTTATATCTGAAGTCCGAGGTGTAGATGGTAAACAGGAAGGGAGAGAGGACCGTCCCCTGTGGGGCCCCTATGTTCCTCACGATCATGTTTGAGACACAGTTCTGTAGCCTGACATATTGCAGTCGTCCAGTCAGATAGTTGGTGATCCAGGGCACTAATGGAGCATCCACCCGCATCTTCATCAATTTGCTCCCTAACAGTGCCGGGTGGTGTTAAAAGCATTGGAGAAGTAAAAAAACATAACTCAAACAATGCTTCCCAGCTTATCCAGGTGAGCATAGGAATGATGCATCTGGTGGATGGTGGCATCCTCAACCCCCATCTTTGTTTGATAAGCGATTCAAGAACAATAGGACATAGGTTTAAGGTGAGGGAGGAAGGATTTAATAGGAACCCGAGGGGGCAACATTTTCTCAGAGGGTGGTGGGCATATGGAACGAGTTGCCAGAGGAGGTAGTTGAGGTAAGCGAATTGCACGAGTTCCAGATATGGTTTAACCAGGTGAATGTGTACCAGCTTCTCCAGGGACCATAGTGTGTGGTCAGCGCCACCAGTCTGCAGTTATTGGAGGAGCTGGGGCTCGTCAACTGGTACAGGAACCAGGCAGGATGTCTTTCACATCACAGGAACCCTCTCCAGGCTCAGGTTGAAGATATGCTGGAGTACTCCGCACAACTGGCTGGCACACACCTTGAATACCCTAGACTCCTGCCTGGGCGGAGTCTGCTCAGCTCCTTCTTCACCTGCTCAGGCGTGATGATCAGGCGCGACAAAGAAAGGGCAGTGGAAGTAGACCAGGGGGATTGAGGAGGCAAGTCTGTCGGGGAGCAGGGGGGAGAGTGGACAGAAACCCCTCCATCAAGTCTATTAAATTATATGTTTGGTGGGGGGTGGGAAAGAGAGATTGGCATATTAGTGCCATAGAAAGATATAGTGGCATAATGCATGCACACAAGTTTGTATGGTGGCAAATAGTGTGTGGTACAAGTATCCAGTACTGGAGAGGTGAGACACAGCACTTCAACCAAACATAAATGAACCCCCACTGAGCACCAAAGTTAAATGTAACAATTGCTCAGCTAGTTTCCAAGGATTTGGAAAAAACAGTGAAATAAAGGCAGCAGCTGTCAGTTCCAGAAAATAAATACATTTGACAGCACTAATTCTGGCCTGGGACCAGATATTTGCCCAGGCCCTCAAGCAACTCTTTAGCCTCCCTTCTGTTAATTGTGGTCTCCTAGTCTCTGCCAATATTAAAAACGACTCACTCTCTCTCTTTGAAGTCTTCACATTAAAATTGTTAATGTGTGTAACCAACATGGGTCCCCCATCATCCCTCCCACAAACACCTTGTCAAAGGTGCGCACAGGTTCTAATTACAGAAACAACCTTAACAATCACTCTGTCCCTTATCAACTATCCAGTTTGGATCCAATATTCAAAATTGCCCTGGATTCCATTGACTCTTACCTTTAGGACACATCTGTGGGATTTTATCAATGGCATAATGTCATCAAAAATTCAAACCCAACTATTTACTTTGAGATGCAGAAAATTCATAAAAGACAGTGCAGCAATGACTCATTGAGTCCGTCAGCATTAATGGAGAACCTGGATAGGAAATGTTTCAGGTTAGGACCCTTCTTCAATTCAAATTTAGTATGATAGGAACTCCCCTTAAAGCCAACCTGACTAACATTGACTTTATGTCAAGGTTATGTGACTTTATGACTTCTTATACAACTATATGTAACAGTTGCGCAAGACATTGGTGAGACCATATATGGAGTATTGTGTTCACTTTCGGTCACCCTGCTATAGAAAATATGTTAGAAAGATGAAAGTGGAGGGAAGTTTTACAAGGATGTTGCCCAGACTTGTAGAGAGGGAGGTCGGGTGGGCAGAACTTTATTCCTTGGAGTGCAGGAGGATGAGAAGCAATCTTACAGAAGTGTAGAAGATCACGAGGGGAATAGATTGCCTGGATGACAGTCTTTTACCTATAGTAGGGGAATCAAGAATGATAGGACATAGGTTTAAGGTGAGGGAGAAAGAATTTAATAGGAACCCGAGGGGCAACGTTTTTCTCAGAGGGTGGTGGGTATATGGAATGAGCTGCCAGAGGAGATAGTTGAGGCAGGTACTATAACAATTAAAATAAATTTGGACAGGTACATGAACAGGATGTGGACAAAACAGCAGACGGGACTAGTGTAGATGGGGCATTTTGGTCAGCATGGGCAAGTTGAACCTTTTCCCATGCTGAATGACTGTGACTCCATGACTAGAAGTAAAGAACTGCAGATGCTGATTAAAAAAAAAAATACAAAGTGCTGGAGTAACTCAGTGTGTCAGGGGAACATCTCTGGAGAACATGGGTCAGTGACCTTTTGGGTTGGGACCTTTCTTCAGAGTGAATGTAGGGGGGAAGAAAGTTGGAAGAGAAGAGGGGCAGGTATTAGGTTGATCCAGGCGAGAGATGTTTTAGATAGACAGATGGTTGAGCAAAGGCCAGATGAAGAGATATGAAGAGATATAAGGTGCGAGACAGAGGATTAAAGAGTTGGGAATAGTGAAGCTAAGGGAAGGAATGTGGGTAGAAGAGGAGGGGAGATGAGAAATAGGTGTAAGTCCAGGTGGAGCGCAAGGGAGAAGAAGGGGGGTGGTGGGGAGAGGGGGGCTGAGGCAAAAATACCTAAAATTGGAGAATTCAAATGTTCATATTGTTGGATTGTAAGCTACTCCAGATTGTTACTTTGGTCTTCAATGGACCCTATCATGTCTTTGGTTAATTTCTTGCCTTTAATATACTTTAAAATGTTCTGAATTTCCTGAATCTTGCCGTTCAGTGATAATTCATATCCTTTTTTCGCTTTTCTAAGCAGGCCCCTTCATCTTTATGTGGCTTTTTGCGTTTATTTGGTTTGTAAACCTACAAAAAGCCTTCTCTTTTTTTCCTGCAAAATTCCCTGGCAGTCAAGGTTCCTTGCATATCATTACAGGAACATATTGACCCTAAGCCCAGATGCCCGATTAATTCCTTTATTGAAATTACTTCCACGAGTCACATGTGGACTCACCTGCAAGTAGTGTCAGTTCACCTTTGCCATGTAGTATTTTATCATATCGATTCATGAGGGTCTAGAAAAAGTAAATAATTACACTCTTTTCCTCCAAGGCAAGGGAGTCTAAAACCATAAGTTAAAGGTGAGAGGTGAAGGGTTTAAAGGGGACCCAACAAACAACATGTTCAAGCAGACGGCGGTACATATATGGACCAAGCAGACAGAGGGTGGGTACAGTTATGATATGGACATGAACATGAACATGGATAGGAACTTTTTAGAGGGATATGAGCCAGTGCAGACATGTGGGATTAGCTGTTCGGCAACTTGGTGTGTATGCACAAATTGAGCCAAAATCTTATTTGAGCAAAGACAAATTGAACCAAAGACTTATTTCTTTGCTGAAATGCAACACTATAATTAAATCAGTTCCCAATTTTATATTTTAATTTTTGTTTCATCAAAACAACCTCCTAAATGGTCTCCCAACTGACTCTCCAAATATTTAACCAGCTACATCTGCAAAGATTAAGTCTAATAATGTTTTCACATAACAGTGTACATACTAGCTCAAAATTTATCACTGATGCTCTTTAAATGTTCTGCTCCCTCTCAGTCTATCAGATCCCAGTGATTCCATTTAATATTGGAGAAGTTAAAATCTCCTACTACTATTACCCCAATATTTTACATCTTTTTGCGATTTGCGTATACCGACTCCTCTATCTTGTACTGACTGAGGCCTGTAATTGAAAATGATTGCCTCCTTTTTGGTTCTAAGCTTCACCCATTGAATAACCTTCTAAGATATTCTTCCTTTTACCTGCAGCAATGGACTCCAGATTAACATTGTAACGGCACTTAGTCTTCTACATCTTCCAATTAATCATGCCTTAAGATTCTAAACCACACAATGCTGAGTTTCCAGTCCTACCCATCTTTCAATATCATATATCCAGGTGTCCAACAACATTAGTTCATCTCTTTATTGATCAGACTTTGCATTTAAATAGATGGAGTCCAGTCCTGCATTTTCCCCATGCCGAATTAAGACTATGTACGTTCTAACTTTGTTTTCCTTCTAAATCGTGCTGTTCCTCATCTCCTACTGTATTCCTAATGAAAGTAAGCATGCAGATATAGCAGGCAGGCATGTTGGCCTTCATAACAAGAGGAGTTAAGTATAGGAGCAAAGAGGTGCTTCTCCAGTTGTATAGAGCCCTAGTGAGACCACACCTGGAGTATTGTGCGCAGTTTTGGTCCCCTAATTTGAGGAAGGACATTCTTGCTATTGAGGGAGTGCAGCGTAGGTTTGCAAGGTTAATTCCTGGGATGGCAAGACCGTCATATGCTGAGAGAATGGAGCGGCTGGACTCTGGAATTTAGAAGGATGAGAGGGAATCTTATTGGAACATATAAGATTATTAAGGGTTTGCACATGCTAGAGTCAGGAAACATGTTCCCGATGTTGGGGAAATCCAGAACCATGGACCACAGTTTAAGAATAAGGGGCAAGGCATTTAGAACGGAGATGAGGAAACACTTTTGCACACAGAGAGTTGTGAGTCTGTGGAATTCTCTGCCTCAGAGGGCGGTAGAGGCTGTTTCTCTGAATACTTTCAAGAGAGAGCTTGATAGGGCTCTTAAAGATAGCAGAGTCAGGGGATATGGGGAGAAGGCAGAAATGGGGTACTAATTGTGGATGATCAGCCATGATCACATTGGATGGCTCGAGGGGCCGAATGGCCTACTCCTGCACCTATTGTCTACTCTGTGCCCATTCCATTGCGAAATTTGTTTAAATCCTCCCAACATCACCATATCTCCCTGACATGGATTTTGAAACCTGTTCTAATTCAAATGCATCCTGGCTGTCTTAGATTGGTCCCATTGTTCCCAGAAAATACCATTCAGGAATCCAGAGTGCCCCCCTCTTGCATCATCTCATCAACTAGACACGCATCCACCTCATCTTTCTTTTCCTATATTCATTAGCACGTGGCACTTGAAGGAAATGAGAGATTACAGCCATACAATTCTTGTTTATTATTCTAACATCTAATTTTCCAAATTAAAGCTGCAGAACCTAATATCATTTTTTATTATACTACAGCAAGTGGCTGCCTCGCCAACAGTCTGTCCTTTCCTCTGCTTTTGTTATTTTCAGTACATGTTAAAGAGTGTGTTTTAGTGTTCCTTGGTTTGTTTTATGTGGGGGGGGTGGGGGGCTGGGTGTAACTTTTTTTCAATCTCTTACCTAGACAGAGCTGCGATTTTTTTCCCGTATCGTATCGCCGTCCCCACTGCGGGCTAACATAGTGGAGTGGCGCAGCCTTTCCTGGAGACCGACCCGACGCTTCAACCGCAGACGCGGCGCAGACTTACCATCGTGGTGCTTGCGACTGTGGGCCTGTGGACTTTAACATCGTGGAGCCCGCAGTCCCTGGTTAGAGACCGATTTGGGAGCTCCAAACCGCGGAGAGTTTCAACCATCCTGACGAGGGAGTTTCGATCACCCCGACGCGAGGGCTTCGGATCAGGAGCTTTGATGGGCCCAACTGTGGATGGTTTGACAGCCCCGAACGCGGGAGAATAAAGAGGGAGAAGATTTATTACCTTCCATCACAGTGAGGAATAGGACCCGCTGTGGTGGATGTTCATGGTAAATGTTCTTTTATGTGGCTGTGTGTCTTGTGGTTTTTCACTTAATATGGCTGCATGATAACACAAATTTCACTGTACCTTAATTGGTACAACACAAGTGACCTTGAAAGAGATAATTCAGCCCTTTGTTGATGCTGGCACAGTGTAGAGCAATCTAGTCATTCCATTATACCATTTCTTCCCCGTGGCTCTTTTCATCATTTTCCCTTGCACTTATGCCGTTACCTTTTGGAAGACCTGATTGACAGAAACCGTTCTCATTACTAACATCCTGTGCTAAAAAACATTTGATATTCTTGAGCCCAAAACAGACCAGCCAATAGGTTATCCAGCAAGCTTCCATTACAAAAACTAGTCAAAATTTGTTTTTTTCAGATAATGACAGTAATTTTACTCTTTTAAAGATAGAGCTACAATGTACATGAAATGTTGCAGACTTTTAAAGTAACAGCACCAATGAGTGGACTGGTAAAATTAAACAACTTTGTGTCTGATGTAGCAGCAGCAACATGCAAAATCATCCTCAATAAAATTGTCTCCTCAATGGCATCAGAATGAATATCTGAATGTATGGCCGATGGGATTGTGGCTGTTGAATCACACATGCCTTTAACCTGGAGGCATCTCAGTTAAAGTATGAGGTGGGAGAATGCATTGTGTGTAACCACAATAAATATAGCAAACCTTTGCAGAGAGAGTGGTAGACAATGGAAGATATTTCCTGGAATCTTAACAAAGCTGCACTGGAACTGCTCCTGCAGGCTCATCCACTTTGTGTTCAAGGTCACCTTGAATATTATATTTTCTTTCTTGGTCAAACCCAAATTGATTACTTCCAAATGTTATATCTAGTTCAAGCGAGTTTATTGTCATGTGTCCCTGTATAGGGCAATGAAATTCTTGCTTTGCTTAAGCACACAGAAAATAGTAGGGATTTACTACAAAACAGATAAATGTGTCCATATGCCATTATATAAATATATACACACATAAACTGGTAAAGTGCAAATAACAAAAAGTGGTTATTAATAATCAGAGTTTTGTCCGAGCCAGGTTTAATAGCCTTATGGTTGTGGGGAAGTAGCTATTCCTGAACCTGGTTGTTGCAGTCTTCACGCTCCTGTACCTTCTACCTGAAGGTAGCAGGGAGATGAGTGTGTGGCCAGGATGGTGTGGGTCTTTGATGATACTGCCAGCCTTTTTATATCAGCGACTGCGATAAATACCCTCGATGGAAGGAAGGTCATAGCTGATGATGGACTGGGCAATGTTTACTACTTTTTGTAGTCTTTTCCTCCAGGGCGCTCAAGTTGCCGAACCAAGCCACGATGTAACCGGTCAGCATGCTCTCGACTGTGCACCTGTAGAAGTTAGAGAGAGTCTTCCTTGACAATCCGACTCTCCGTAATCTTCTCAGGAAGTAGAGGCGTTGATGAGCTTTTTTGATAATTGCGTTGGTGTTCTCGGACCAGGAAAGATCTTCAGAGATGTGCATGCCCAGGAATTTGAAGTTCTTGACCCGTTCAACCATCGACCCGTTGATATAAATGGGGCGGTGGGTCCCCCTCCTACTCCTTCCAAAGTCCACAATCAGTTCCTTGGTTTTGCTGGTGTTGAGGGCAGGTTATTTCGCTGGCACCATATGGACAGTTGCTTGATCTCTCTTCTATATTCTGACTCATCCCCATCAGTGATACGTCCCACAACAGTTGTGTCATCAGCGAACTTGATGATGGAGTTCGCACTGTGGTTCGCTACGCAGTCATGGGTATAGAGCGAGTACAGCAGGGGGCTGAGCACGCAGCCTTGAGGTGCTCCCGTGCTGATTGTTACTGAGGCTGACACATTTCCACAATACGAACAGACTGTGGTCTGTGGATGAGGAAGTCGAGGATCCAATTGCAGAGGGATGCGCAGAGACCCAGTTCTGCGAGTTTGGTAACCAGCTTGGAAGGGATGATTGTGTTAAATGCCGAGCTGTAATCAATGAATAACAGCCTGACATATGAGTTTTTGTTGTCCAAGTGGTCCAGTGCGGAGTGGAGGGCCAGCGAGATCGCATCCACCATTGATCTGTTGTGGCGGTAAGCGAACTGCAGTGGGTCCAGGTTTTTGTCGAGGTAGGAGTTGATTTGCTCCATGATCAACCTCTCAAAGCACTTCATCACCACCGGCGTTAGTGCCACTGGTCGATAGTCATTGAGGCACGTCACCTTACTCTTCTTGGGCACCGGTATGATTGATGCCCTTTTAAAGCAGGTGGGGACCTCAGACCTCAGAAGTGAGAGGTTGAAAATGTCCGTAAAAACTCCCGCCAGTTGGTCCGCACAGGTTTTTAGAACACGACCGGGTATACCATCAGGACCAGGTGCTTTTCGGGGGTTCATCCCTCTGAAGGATTTCCTGATATCGGCCTCTGTGACTGAGACTGAAATGCCATCACAGCGAATACGGGATCGGGAAGACACATCAGTATTCTCCCTGTCAAAGCGTGCGTAAAACACATTGAGCTCATCTAAAGATAGTCAATCCGAAATTATTTCACTCTGAACAATATTAAATATTACATCTTTCAATACTTACTTTTATTATTTAATTTCTAGTTATACGATTGCTCAAGACAACCTTCAGACTTTACTTTAGACAGTGTGGAAACAGGACCCATGGCACACCAAGTCCGCACCGACCAGCGATCATCCTGTACCCTTGTGCTATCCTACACACTAGGGATAATTTACAATTTACACAAGCTAATGACACTACAAACCTGTACGTCTTTCATGTATGGGAGGAAACGGGAGCACCGGAGAAAACCTACGCAGTCACAGGGAGAACGTACCAACTCCGACCAGATAGGCCAGTAGTCAGGATGAAACTGGATCTCTCTGGCGCTGTAAGGCTGCCACCTTTAAATGAATTGAATTATGTAATGAACAAACATTATATTTTATGTCATTGAACGACGTTACATTTTCAGCAGAAACCTAAAATATATCATGCTTGTCCATTTCCAAGCACCAATTTTGGATGTTCAATTATGGCTCGAAGGGCTGAATGGCCTACTCCTGCACCTATTGTCTATTGTCATGAGCTCTGAAATTTTAGTAGCACACAACATTAGAGTGTAATTAAAAACTTAACTAATTTCTTCTCTTAACCCTTTGTTTCCACTTACTGAACCAGTTTGGGATCCACTTCTCAACTTTCACTCGGTCTCATGGGAATCTTTTGATTACTCTGCTATGTTGGACATCTTGTTCATCACTTGTTCTTGAGTAAAACCCATAGCATTAATGGAGTGGCGATATGTATATAGAAGTGACTGATTAGATCAACCTGGGATTGAAATTTCCTTCCACATGTAACAGATTTTGGGATGTTATATTTGCCCTGTCAGACCCATTGTTGCTGCCTGCACCCGATACATAGAACAGATACCTTGATTACATCCTGCCTCCCCTTTGTCCAGTCCCTTCCCACCTACATCAGAGACATCTTACATGCCCTTCAACTCTTCAATAACTTTCAGTTTACTGGCCCCAATTGCCTCATCTTCACCATGGATATCCAGTACCAGTAGCCTCCATCCTCCACCAGGAAGGTTTCAAGACCCTCTGGTTCTTACTTGAACAGAGACCCAATCAATTTCAGTCAGTGAAAGTAAGCATGCAGGTACAGCAGGCAGTGAAGCTAATGGCAAATAGGCCTTCATAACAAGAGAAGTTGAGTATAGGTGCAAAATGGTCCTTTTGCAGTTGTACAGGGTCCTAGTGAGGCCATACCTGGAGTATTGTGTGCAGTTTTGGTCTCCTGATTTGAGGAAGGACATTCTTGCTATTGACGGAGCGCAGCGTAGGTTCACAAGGTTAATTCCCGGGATGGTGGGACTGTCATATGTTGAAAGAATGGAGCGACTGGGTTTGTATACACTGGAATTTAAAGGATGAAAGGATATCTTATTGAAACATAAGATTATGAAGGGATTGGACACACTAGAGGCAGGAAACATGTTCCCAATGTTGGGGGCGTCCAGAACCAGGGGCCACAGTTTAAGAATAAGGGGTAGGCCATTTAGAACAGAGATGAGGAAAGACATTTCTACCCAGAAAGTTGTGAATCTGTGGAATTCTCTGCCTCAGAATGCAGTGGAGGCCAATTCTCTGGATGCTTTCAAGAGAGTTAGATGGAGCTCTTAAAGATAGTGGAGTCGAGGGATATGGTGAGAAAAGAGGAACGGGGTGGATGATCAGCTATGATCACCGTGAATGGCGGTGCTGGCTTGAAGAGCCGAATGGCCTATTTCTGCACTTATTGTCTATGTTTGAGATGTCCTCTCTCTTTATTAAACATGGTCTCCCCTTTGCTGCCACAGTTGGATCCCTCATCCATATCTCCTCTGTGCCCTGTAGTTTTGCTCTCACTTCCTTCACCCCAGACAGAACAAGGATAGTCCTCTGGTCTTCACCTTTCACCCCACCAGCCTCCATATCTCATCCTCTGTCATTTCCATCATCTCCAATGCGATCCCTCCACCACCATTCCAGCTTCCTCATATGAACAAGCCCCACTTTTTGTAAGAATATGGTAAACAGGATGATCCAAGTCGTATGCATCTACATTGAATCTCTATAAGAATGTTCCAAGAGTCTTGTAATACAATTATATTGTTTGAGTATAACTGTAAATAGCTCATTCTAAGCTTCTCCCCAGTCTAGTTTCAGTCAAAAATCACTGAGTCAAGCACTTGCGCATCTAAACTTTATTTTGATAAAACACAATTACAGTTCCCACTAGTGTACCTAACCACCGCGGGTTCCATCCTCGTATCAGCCTGATCAAGCCCTCTTGGCCTCGCTCAAACAGAGACACTCCAGAAGGTCATGCAGTCCTAAGCGATCTCCCAGAAGATTGACATTGGACCTCCTCAGAGCGGACTTTTATAGGGTGCTGTCTGTATGGAGTTTGTACATTCTCCCCTTGTCCTGCGTGGGTTTTCTCTGGGAGCTCCGGTTTCCTCCCACACTCCAAAGTACAGGTTTATAGGTTAGTTGGCTTGGCAAAATTGTACATTGTCCCTAGTGTGTGTAGGCTGGTGTTATGTATGTGGGAATCGCTAGCCAGTGTGAATCTGGTGGCCTGAAAGTCCTGTTTCCACGCTGTATCTCTAAGCTAAAAACTAAAAAACTAATAGCATCACTAACTACGAATCAGTATTCCTCTTTATGGATTATCTCTTGAGAGACATACAAAGGCGCAGAGTTTACTCTGGGTGGATCTTTGAATGTCTCCCATCAATAGTCAGAGAAACCATCACTGAGATATGGCTGAGTTCTGAAGGACACAACACTAAATTGGGCAATTAACAGGCATTGTGTTCATTCAGCCGGAAAAACCAGAATGATCTCATCCTCACCAATGAACCTATTACAGATGCATGGATCCATGATAGTATTGATGGAATTGATAAGTGCACAATAATTGCAGAGAGGCTCTGCTTTCACACTTGTGCTAAGTGGGGGTAGATTCAGGACAAATCTTCCAAAAACTGGGCTATGGGACATTAACCGCATTTTAATTTTATTCCACCAACATACCTCCAAAATATATTACTCATTTTACCAATGCCATGAAGAAATCCAAGGGTTCCATAGAGACTCAGAAGATCCATGCAAGTAGCATAGAGGTACCTAAACATGATGTGCTGATCTAGTGAAGATGCATCACATAACCACACAGATGGCAGTCAGTAAGCAGCAAACTATGGCCAGAGTCAACAAATCCTACAATCATCAAGTTAGATCCAGTCTCTAGTGTCCTGAAACTTTCTGTTTAATGTGATAAACAAATAGACAGCCAATGAGAGGAAGAATCTCCAAGAATAAGCAAGAGTGTGCAAGGCTGGATGATCTACAGTCAATGATCTACAGCCAGAAGCAGATGGTTAATTTCAAATTCCTCCTGAGAGCAGAGGCCAGTCTCCAAATTAAATAGCCACTAAAATGCAGGGACTTGCCTGCACTTCCCGATGAAAGTCCTAGTGTTCATGTCTGGTATGTGCTTAAATTAACCATGCACCTTACACCCTGCTACCTGTATTGATGGCCACCCCTGTGCTGCATCTGCCTAATTAAGTTAGTTTCTTTCTTTTTTTTTAAGTAACTGTACTTTTTTAATGCTTTAAATGTAAGCAAAATAATCCTATTAAATTCTTTAATTTTATTTTATTTCCACACATCCCAAGTGATTTTGAAGATTAAAGGCCATCATTGTGGGGATAGGGAAATTATATGCTAAACGGGATAGATTTAGAACAGATCTGACAGCTTAAAACATAGCACCCATAAAGTGTCGTGGAGCAACTGCAAGATTAGAATTTTAGTCCATTATTACAGTATGTAATTACACAGACATACTCAGAGGGCATCCTCATAACTTCAGCAACTAAAGTTTCAGCAATCATCGAGTCTTAGGCTGGGATGTTACCATTTGTTAAAGCCACTCAGTGAATGCAACATGCTTTTCAGTTATGGGATAGATGGGAGTTGGGGTCCCAGTGGAAGACTATGCCTGGTATCCTACAAGAAACAGCGTGTCATTAGCAGAAACAGGAACTAATGGACTGCAATTTTGGGGAAAACAAGATCTGACCCAAAACTTGTCACAAGAGTAGCGATGTTAGGTTGGTATTCATTAATAAATCCCTTTATTTCTCGAAATGTCCAAATAAATTCTGATGCTCTGAAATAACTGACCATGAAATGCATGTATCTGATCAGTTCTAGGGGTATTTTCATTGTTGGCACATCAAATGATTACAATACTTCCATACTGGCTGAGGTTGCTCATTTTGGTTTATATTTGCCTTAATAATCCCACAAGTAATTATTTCACAACAAGACAGATGCTCTGCAGCATTTGAATTCCTTTCCTGGCAATCTTATGTCAAGAGAGAGCTAGATAGGGCTCTTAAAAATAGCAGTCAGGGGATATGGGGAGAAGGCAGGAACTTATTGGGGATGATCAGCCATGTTCACATTGAATGGCAGTGCTGGCTCGAAGGGCCAAATGGCCTACTCCTGCACCTATTGTCTATTGAGCCATTTATTTAATTCCTTCTTATGATGTGAACAACATAGACATGGAAGGGTCATCCCAATTTAGCATTGAAGTGAGATACCTTCTAGGATAATTTAAAGTAAACCAGGATTCAACCTCATTGCTGTAGGTCTGTAATCAGATTTAGGCAACTTTGTAAGAATGGCAGATTTCTATTAGTTGAATAAATAGGAGCACAACGATTTGTACTCTCATGGTCACCACAACTGATGCCAGCTTTATTATTTCCAAATTGTCTTAACTAAATTAAGTTTTTCATATGCATTGAACTCATGCCTCTGGAAAATTGCAACTGGTCTTTGGATTACTACTTTTCTATTGACGTCGAAGGTGGCCATTTAACACTGAGGCTGTTCGGTCTCAGAATAATCACATTTCCCCCTGCACCTTTTTTCTGCTCTTATTCGTCAAATAACACATCAGTGCAAGAATAGCTCGTTGTAACGTTCTCCACATTAAAATATCACACTAACCTGTTTGGAAATGTTCACTCTGTTATATAAACTAAGTTGTCATTGCTCAAGCACACACAGAATGACATTAGCCAAGTTTTGAACACAGCATCGATTCTGATAGACACAGAATGCTGGATCAGGCAGCATCTCTGGAGAAAAGGAATAGCAACATTTCGTGTCAGAACCCTTCTTCAGACTGAAAGATAGAGGGGTGAAGGTAGGCAAAAATAGGCAATGTTTCAGGCCGAAACCCTCCTTCAGTCTGAAGAAGGGTTTTGGCCTGAAACATTGCATAATTCCTTTGCTCCATAGATGCTGCCGCACCTGCTGAGTTTCTCCAGCATTTTTGTCTACCTTCGATTTTCCAGCATCTGCAGTTCCTTCTTGAACAGATCGAGGGGTGAAGAAGGGGAAGGGGGACTGGAGGCAAGAAAAGGCCAGAAAAACACCAGGGCCAGCAACAGATGATCCCAGGGAGGGTGGAGTGCATAATGGCCCATTGTTGGCTGGGGAAGGTGCTAATAACAAGAAACGTGGAACTGGTACAACTACTGAGGTGAAGGGGTGGGTGGGAAGAGATTGCAAAAGTTACTTCAAATTAGAGAAATCAACTAGGTTGCATGCTTCCCAAGTGAAATATGAGATGCTGTTCCTCCAATTTGCATGTGGCCTCACTCTGACAGTGGAAGAGGGCCATGACAGACAGGTCAGTATGGGAAGGAGTGTTAAAATGTTTGGCAACCGGAAGATTGAGTAGGCAAAGGTGAACCGAGCCTAAGTGTTCAATGAAACAATCGGCAAGTTGACACTTGGTCTCACCGATATATAGGATCCCACACAGGGAGCACTGGATATAGTAGGAGAGGTTGGAGGAGGTGCAAGTAAACCTCTGCCTCACCTAAAAGGACTATTTGGGTCCCTGGATGAAGATGAGGGGGGGTCCAAATACAGGAGATGCATCTTCTACGGCTGCGGGGGAAAGTTCCTGGGGAGGGGTAGTTTGGGAGGGAAGGATTGAGTGAATCAGGGAGTTGTGGAGGAAATAGTCTCTGCGGAAAGCAGAAAAGGATAGTATGGGAATATTTGACTCAGTGGGATCCCGTTGGGGATGACAAAAATGTTGGAGGATGATGTGTTGTGTGCGATGGCTGATGTGGTGAAAAACAAGGATTAGGGGAACTCTACAACTGGGGGAGAGGGAGTAGGAGTGGAACTATAGGATACAGAGGAGACACATGTGAGGGCCTCATCTATGATAGAAGGGAGGGAACCACCCTTCCCTAAAGAATGAGGACACCTCATCTTGGAAACAGATGCGGCAAAGATGGAGGAATTTGGAGTAGGGAATAGAGTCTTTGCAAGAGGCAGGGTGGGCAAAAGTGTAGTCCAGATAACTATGGGAGGTTTATAATAGACATCAGTCGATAGCCTACTACTTGATGGAGACAGTGCGATCAAAACAGGGCAGGGATGTGTCCGAGATAGTCCGGGTAAATTTGAGGGCAGGGTGGAAGTTGGTGGTAAAGTTAATAAAGACCATCAGTTCTGTATGGGTGCAGGTGGGAACCCTGATGCAGTCAGCCCCAGATATTTGACTCAGTAGATAGGGTGGTAAAGAAAGATTTTGGTGTGCTGCCCTTTATAAATCAGAGCATTGAGTATAGAAGTTGGGATGTAATGTTAAAATTGTACAAGGCATTGGTGAGGCCAATTCTGGAGTATGGGGTACAATTTTGGTCGCCTAATTATAGGAAGGATGTCAACAAAATAGAGAGAGTACAGAGGAGATTTACTAGAATGTTGCCTGGGTTTCAGCAACTAAGTTACAGAGAAAGGTTGAACAAGTTAGGTCTTTATTCTTTGGAGCACAGAAGGTTAAGGGGGGACTTGATAGAGGTCTTTAACATGATGAGGGGGATAGACAGAGTTGACGTGGATAAGCTTTTCCCATTGAGAGTAGGGAAGATTCAAACAAGAGGACCTGACTTGAGAATTAAGGGACAGAAGTTTAGGGGTAACATGAGGAGGAACTTCTTTACTCAGAGAGTGGTAGCTGTGTGGAATGAGCTTCCAGTGGAACTGGTGGAGGCAGGTTTGATTTTATCATTTAAAAATAAATTGGATAGTTATATGGACGGGAAAGGAATGGAGGGTTATGGTCTGAGTGCAGGTAGAAGGGACTAGGGGAGAATAAGTGTTTGGCACTGACTAGAAGGGCCGAGATGGCCTGTTTCCATGCTGTAATTGTTATATGGTTATATTGACCATAAAATATATTAAGTTATGCTTTTACACAATACCGTATTTAAAAATAAATTATTTACACACTCCAAACAAAAGGTGGTCATGGAAACGCAAGGAACTGCAGATACTGGAATCTTATGCAAAACAGGACGACCTCAGCAGGTCAGTCAACATCTGTGAAAGGAATGGACAGACAATGTTTTGGATTGACACCCATCAGACTGGGTGCTCATGCCACGGGAAGGTGAACTAAAAGTGATACTCAATTTACTTCTGTGGAAATTATTTTGATTAAATTACATCACGTTATACTTTGATGAAGTCACTTCAACTGACCTGATTGAACATATTTAGTGGGAGCAAACACTATTCAACACGTTGGCTTTTAAACACATTCTGAAAATAAGCTACATGAGATCTTGAAGAATTTTCTAAATATGTTTAGTTATTAGAATAAAAAAAACATGACGTAGAAAGCACCAAGTAACATTAGCAATCATTTATGTTATGTTTTAAAATAGGCAGCCTTTCTTGGTGTATCATCTGGCCTGATGGAAAGCATGTTTGAAGTGTGAAAGAGCAAGATGTGATGCCTATGGCTTTCCAATGAACCCAGGAGCTGTAGGTTGCAGTATGGTCCACCTCCATTACAACACATGTTCCAAACATGGCATGGCATCCAAGGACTAATGTTCCAGATTCCATATTAGGACATTGAACAACCATTCAATGCCTGAGCGCTGAAGCGCAGTTTAACTCACCATTGCACAAGCTCAGACAGCAGGCATCATCATTCTGGATTATCTTGTTCAAAGGAATTTTGAAAGTATTTTAGGTCTCAAGCAAACATTCCATAATAGATTACTACATTTATTTGGGTGATGTCCAGGAGAAATGATAACTTTTCTGAAGAGGGCAAATCTGTGGTCCTCTCACATCTTTACATCTTTTCTCACCTTTTCACTGTACTCTGCCAGAGCACTTAAAATCATGCAGCACAGAACAGGTCCTTCACCCTATTGTGTCCAAACGAATCATTAAACACTCATTTCACCTTGACCTATATATAAAACCCATTTCTTATTCTCCCAGCCTTCTCATCAACCCTCCAGGGTCAACTACAAACATACACACTGGGAACAATCTACAGTGGCCAATTTACCTGCTAACCCACACTTATTTGAGATGTGGTAGGAATCTGAAGGAAACCCACACAGTAACGTGGTATCTGCAACACTTGCTGGCCATCAGCCAACCAGCTCTTGGCAGGGCAAGTGGTCAGACTTCCCAAATGCACATTACAACCAGTGAAGGAGAATGACCTGACAGCAGTGAAGCTGGCAAAAGCACATAGAAGATAAGGCTGCTTAGCTGATGTTTGTATGTTGCTTATCTAGAAGATGCATGAATGTGGTTTGTAATTTTGTTCTGGTTCTGAGGTAATCAATTCAAGTAAATTGGCTGCTCAGATGGGAAATTGTGGTGGAATAAGGAAGTTGGTTTTTCGACTTTTATACTCCCATGAATGTAGACATCATTTGCATGCAGGAAGTAAATGTAATTCCTTTGGGACGGCGAGGAGGAACTTCCATGATTTTTCCCAGCAACTGCAGAGGAAATAAGATATTTTTTTGCATTATGATGGTGTGTTACTTAGTAGCAAACCGGTAAGCGTTTGGTGTTGCCTTCGCGACATTTCCACTTATTCTTCTTGATGGTAGACATCATGAGATAGCAGGTGTTGTCAAAGACATAGCTGTGAATCGCAGCTATGCAACTTGCATTCTGGATGTTGTTGAACCTCACGCGTTGATATTAGACACAGTCAATGTGTGGCACCTACGAGGCATTTATATTTGTTGAAATTTATTCGCACAATTGCGAGTGTTGTCCACATCATTTTGATTCCAGGCTTGGGGTTTAGCTGTCATCACTTCCTTCACTTCACTTCCAATTTTGCATTGCAGAACCCCAGTCACCAGCAAGGACTGGGCGGCATTGTCGATTGGTCATTAGAGTTGCATTGAATCACCATGTTAGGACGCTCACTCCCCATGGGTCAGATGGAACATTCAAATAGCCTAGGCAGTGGAAACATTGCCAAGGGATGGCACATGCTTGCTGAATTATGTTATGGCAAGCGTTGCGGCTGATTTACGGACTGTTCCCATGAACGCATTCAGAGAATGACATCGAGTGCTGCTGGAAGGTCATCAACTCTGTAAAAGACGCTCTTTGGTCTCCTCGAGCGTTGTTGACCACCCAGTGGAGCTAGATGTCCGTCAGGGAAATGTTGCCGACTGGCCCGCTGCAGACTGCAGGAGTACATGCTGAGGGACGCACTGAGGCTCGGTGCAGCCAACACCAAGGCTCTGTGGGGGAGGACCACAGTTTAGGAACCTTCCGCTGCTGGACATGGGGGGGCAGGGTGTGGTGGAGACGCCCCTCAAAATAAGGGAAGGGATTCCATGCTAGTGGGCCACATGAGTAATTTGTGTAAACAATGTTGAATGTATGTATAGCCTCCGAGAATGTCGGATGGAGTTTTGCAAGGATCATGTATTGCATATATTTATTTCTCAAATGAAGTATATTTTGAAATTTAAAAAAGGCTGTTGTAACCAAGTTCCCATTTTGTGTATGGATATCAATGGACTGCGAGTCATCCAGTTTTGACCAGGTATTCCTGCCCCTTGAGAGGGTGGGGAAGGTCATGAAACTTGTGTGATTTGCGTAAACAGTGTTGAATGTATGTATAGCCTCCGAGAATGTCGGATGGAGATTTCAGATGCAAGATTCAATCATGTCATTGTCAGTGTACAGTACAGAGACAACGATATGCATTTAGCCTCTCCCTTGAAGAGCGACATAGCAAACGATTTGAATTAATAAATTGGCAAAGGTACGTTGTTGAGTAGAGTGACAGCCGCCGGAAAGAAGCTTCCTCGACCTTTGGTTCGGCAACGAGAGAGACCTGTAGCGCCTCCCGGATGGTGGAGGGTAACAATGGAGCAGTCCTGGCGAGTGAGCGCCCTCCGCAGACAGCGCTTGCTTTGGACAGACTCAATGGAGGGGAGCGAGGAACCCAGGTTGGGCAATTTTACCCTCTTGCCTTCCGGTCCAGAGCAGTTGCCATACCATACTGTGATGCATTGGTAAGGATGCTCTCGATGTAGAAGGTCACCAGGATCTGACCTTCTTCAGTTCCCCAGAAGAGATTGATGAATCAGAGTAGAGGTATTGTGGGTCCAAGAGAGGTCATCGGAGATTGAACCTGAAGCTAGAAACACACCTCCGTCCCGTTAATGTGGATGGGGGGGTGCGTGCCGCCTCTGGACTTCCTGAAGTCTACAATGAGCTCCTTGGTCTTCTTGGAGTTAAGGGCCAGGTTGTTGTCAGTGCACCATGCTGCTAAGTCCTGGACATCCTCCCTGTAGGCCAGCTCATCGTTGTTGCTGATGAGGCCAATCACCGTTGTATCATCTGCATACTTGATGATGGTGTTAGTAGCATGTACAGGTGTGCAGTCATAGGTGAAGAGGGAGTAGAGGAGGGGGCTCAGCACACAGCCCTGAGGAACACCGGTGTTCAGGGTGAGGGTTGAAGAGGTATATCTGATGTCCTCACAATAATATTGGTCAAATTAATGGCTTCTCACACTGCTGAGCACCTACAATTCTACAAAATCTTCATTAATTCTGCCCGCTAATCATTATCTCAATTTAGTGCACCTCCAATAGAATGACTTTGTAATCAACCTAGTGCTGCTCAGTACTCCAAATTTACTATGTGACTTTTATCTCAGCACCTCTTCTGCAAAGGTCAGCATGACTGATAAACATGGGTGAGGTAGTTCTATCGCTCTAGCTGTGGCAAGGAAAATTAAACCTCTTAAATTAAACTAGAACTGCTCTTTAGAGACCCTTTAGTATTACTTTGATAATGTGCGTGTACTGAGATGCAGTGAAAAACTTGTGCTATCCAAGCAAATTCTCTGCCTCAGAAGGCAGTGGAGGCCAATTCTCTGGATGCTTTTAAGAGAGAGTTAGATAGAGCTCTTAAAGATAGCGGAGTCAGAGAGTATGGGGAGCGGCAGGAACGGGGTACTCATCGTGGATGGTCAGCCATGATCACAGTGAATGGTGGTGCTGGCTCGAAGGACCGAATGGCCTACTCCTACACCTATTGTCTATTGTCAAATCATACCAAACGAGTAATATAATACCGTTCATGAGTACACAGGTGGGGCATAAAGAGAAAGGAAATCATACAAGAGATAGTTTTGCAACGAGAGATAGCAGAGATTTAAAAAAAACTGCAAGAACCACAACAATGTAGACTGGAAGATTGGGATTCGATTTTTTCCAATGGTGTGAGAACAACAGGGAAGAAGCCATTTTTAAATCAGGTGGTACCTTCTTTCAAGCTTTTATGATCTTCAATGATCCAGAATCATCCTTCGCCTTCCTCCCTCTCCTCTATTTCTAGCATATCACTTGTATCCCATTTGCCTCCTTTTCCTGCCATGTCCAGAAGTATGGGCACCAAAAATCTAATGTTTTGATGGAGGTAACATTTAGCACTCGCAATGTTGCTGCTAGTACTGAACACCAAAATAGTACTGTTCAAGATCAAGCATCAAAAACTAAACTCTGAAAGCAATATGCAAATTCTGGCCCTAATCAAACTTCTAGTAAGAGGAAGAAGTGACACAATCAGTAAATGCTCAAAATGAGTAGTCAAGAAATTGCAAGAAAATATGCTCCTGTAAAGCTGAAAGAACCAGTTCTGTGCAATTCTATTTCATGGGCAGTGGATATAATGATATTATTGATCAAATTCTAAGAGGGAAGTGCCTCTGCATAATCACCTAAAGATGAAAACATAAGATACCGCAGCAGGAATCACAGAGGAGGGCCGATGTGAGAGGGTTTCAGAACTCCCATCAAAAGGAGGAGGAGAACTTCTTCAAAGTTGGCACGAGCCTGAACAGCAACCTACTCCAGTCGAGCAGCTCCCTATACTTGCAGGCAGTTCGCCTGGACAGGTCGCTTACATTTCGTCAACAGTAGTAAAATACCCAGATATTTGACTCAGTAGATAGGGTGGTAAAGAAAGCTTTTGGTGTGCTGGCCTTTATAAATCAGAGCATTGAGTATAGAAGTTGGGATGTAATGTTAAAATTGTACAAGGCATTGGTGAGGCCAATTCTGGAGTATGGTGTACAATTTTGGTCACCTAATTATAGGAAGGATGTGAACAAAATAGAGAGAGTACAGAGGAGATTTACTAGAATGTTGCCTGGGTTTCAGCAACTAAGTCACAGAGAAAGGTTCAACAAGTTAGGTCTTTATTCTTTGGAGCGCAGAAGGTTAAGGGGGGGACTTGATAGAGGTCTTTAAAATGATGAGGGGGATAGACAGAGTTGACGTGGATAAGCTTTTCCCACTGAGAGTAGGGAAGATTCAAACAAGAGGACATGACTTGAGAATTAAGGGACAGAAGTTTAGGGGTAACTTGTGGGGGAACTTCTTTACTCAGAGAGTGGTAGCTGTGTGGAATGAGCTTCCAGTGGAGGTAGGTTCGATTTTATAATTTAAAAATAAATTGGATAGCTATATGGACGGGAAAGGAATGGAGGGTTATGGTCTGAGTGCAGGTAGATGGGACTAGGGGAGAATAAGTGTTCGGCACGGACTAGAAGGGCTGAGATGGCCTGTTTCCGTGCTGTAATTGGTATATGGTTATATACCATCAAAAATAATATCAGAGATATCTTTGATTTCCCAAAGTTGACTGTAAAACATCTGCTTATGCTGGGAATCCCAGAGTAGATTTAGGAACCTTTCTGCTGCATGAGTGCAGTTGGCTGCAATTAGGAAAATATAATCATGCATCGCCATGTATCAGTGATGTTGAAGGGATCAAAGCCTCTGTCGTTAAACTAATAAAATATCCAAAGTTCCTTCCAAATCTAGCCTGATATCTTGTCATTGAGAACATTTTACAATTCTCAGGTATTTTCTTGCAACCAATTTATTCTCGGATACCCAGTCGAAAAACAAAATACTATAGTTGTGAGAAATCAGAAATAAAATTAGAAAATGCTGGATATATTCAGCAGGTCAGCCAACATCTGTGGCGCAAGAAACTTAGTTTAGACTTTAATTGGTTTCGTTTTGTGTTTAATTTAGAGATACAGCACAGAAACAGGCCCTTCGGCCCACCGAGTCTGCACTGACCAGTTATCCCTGCACATTAACACAACCCTACACACACTAACGCCAATTTTACATTTAAACCAAGCCAATTAACCTGCACGCCGAGTATGGGATGAAACCGAAGATCACAGAGAAAACCCACGTAGGTCAAGGGGAGAATGTACAAACTCTGTACAGACAAGCACACGTTGTCAGGATCGAACCAGTGTCTCTATCACTGTAAGGCAGTAGTTCGACTGCCACACTACCATGCTGCCCCTAAAATGTGTTTAAAATGTGTCTTTGCCAGAAAAAAGATCAGCAATTCTTATCCCACTCATTTGCACTTTTCACAAAAACTAGATTACAAAAAAGTTCTCAGAATAGTGGTAACAATTTCATAAAACCTCATACAATAGATTTTGACATTAAGAATGCTATTAAATGCAAAGAGCCAACATTGCAGAATCCTGTTTGGAGCTTTAGCAACACTATCATATTTTCTTTCTGCAGGAACAAATGGATTCCAGTGCAATGTACTCAGCAACAAAACTATTGCCTGTTGTCTTGTCTTGCAACAGGAAACACATCAATGATGACCTTCAGGTAGACATAAATGCTAGAGAAACTCAGTGGGTGAGCCAGCATCTATGGAGAGAAGGACATGGCAACGTTTTGGGTCGAAACCCTTCTTCAGACTGATCAACATCAGTCTGAAGAAGGATTTAGACCCGAAATGTTGCTTATTTCCTTTGCTCCATAGATGCCGTCTCACCCACTGAGTTTCTCCACCATTTATGTCTACCTTTGATTTTCCAGCATCTGCAATTCCTTCTTAAACAATGTTGACCCACAAATAGGTTTACAGTATGACACGTGTGACACGTGCAGGGATCTGTGTTGTTTGCCATCTATAGTAATGATTTGGATGATAATGTAATTAATGTGGTGAGTAAATTTGTGGATGTCACAAGAGTAGATTGTGGACAGTGGGAAAGGCTATGTTTTCAAAAGGATCTGAATCAATTAGGGAAGTGGGCAGAAGGAATGAAACTCTGACACGGTTGACGTGATGCATTTTGGTAAGTCAAAGCAGGAATAGGAATTGGACAGTAAATATTGGGGCCCCAATGTGTTGTAGAGCAAAAATTCAAAGGAGAGGCAGGTGTATCGTACCCTGAAAGTGGCGACACAGGTAGACAGGGTAGTGACTGCAGTGCTCAGCAAACTTATCTTCTCAGTAAGGGCACTGAATACTGGAGATGTGACATCTTAGAAACATAGAAAATAGGTGCAGGAGTAGGCTATTCGGCCCTTCGAGCCTGCACCGCCATTCAATATGATCATGGCTGATCATCCAACTCAGTATCCTGTACCTGCCTTCTCTCCATACCCTCTGATCCCAATGAACTGGCATCAACTACCTTCTGTGGCAGAGAGTTCCAGAGATTCACCACTCTCTGTGTGAAAAATGTTTTCCTCATCTCGGCCCTAAAAGATTTCCCCCTTATCCTTAAACTGTGACCCCTTGTTCTGGACTTCCCCAACATCAGGAACAATCTTCCTGCATCTAGCCTGTTCAACCCCTTAAAAATGTTGTAAGTTTCTATAAGATCCCCCCTCAATCTTCTAAATTCTAGCGAGTACAAGCCGAGTCTATCCAGTCTTTCTTCATATGAAAGTCCTGACATCCAGTTGTACAAGGTGTCAGTGAGTTTACATTTGAAGCAGTGTGTACCGTTCCTAGTGTAGTGTAGTCTAGTCATCCTGCTTATAGTCATTAAGATGGAAATTATGCAAACAAATGTTTTATCAGGATGTTGGCAGGACTCAAGGATTTGGATTATAAAGAGAGGCTGGATAGGCTTTGACATTTTTCTGAAGCATAGGAGATTGGGTGACCTTATGGAGGGATGCAAAGTCAGGGAGGCAGTGATAAGATGAAGAGTTGCAGTCTTATTCCCAGGGCAGAAGATTACAGAACTAGAGGGCCAACATTTAAAATGAGGGGAAGAGTAAAGACAACCCAAAGAACAATTTCTTCATGCAGTGATGAGTATATGGAATAAGTTGCCAAAGGTGGCTATATATGCAAGTATAAGTTCAAGTTCACATTTGTTGTCGCATGCACCAATTGGTACAGTGAAATTTGAGTTACCATACAGCCATAGGAATAAAAAGAACAAAATACACAACAGAGTTTAACATAAACATCCACCACAGTGGAATCTACGTTTCTCACTGTGATGGAAGGCAATAAAATTCACTTATCTTCCTCTTTTATCACCCATGGTCGGGGCCTTTGAACCCACCGCAGTCGCCGCTACGTACGTCCCAATGTACAGGCCCTCTCGCCAGGATGATCGAAACTTCGGCGTCAGAACGGAGGAACCCATTCTGCAGCTTGGAGTTTCTGAGTCAGCCGCCTCTGGACGGAGCTCCAACACTGGCGATCCTCGGCAAAAGATCCCAGGACTCCGCAATGTTAAAGTCAGCCCTCGCGGCTAGAAGCTTTGCAAACCACAGCTCCACGATGTTAAAATCAGCAGGCACAACACCCCGGAGCTCCGACACTGGTGATCCGCGATGGTAATTCCTCGCTGCGCCTGCTGCTGAAGCTCTGGGCCAGTCTCCGTTAGGAAAGGCCGCGCCCATCCAGTTGGTAAGCTGCGATGAGGGGGAAGATGCGTCAGATAAAAGATGCATCTCCGTCCAGGTAAGTGACTGAGAAATGGCAACAGTTAGAAAAGTACACAGAGAAGAAAAGGTCGAGGGAGATGCGTGTCAAATGCAGACAAGTGGGACCAGTTCAGTTATAAAATCTGGTCAGCATGGATGGGTTGGGTTAATGGGCCGGTTTCTGTGCTGTATGACTATATGATTTAGGATGCATACACACACTGAGCAATTGCCCACTTCCAAGAGCAGCTTTGTTTAAACAGTTAAATGCGTGGAAATGAAGGCTTGACCTTTCAGAACCAGGGGCCACAGTTTAAGAATAAGGAGTAAGCCATTTAGAACGGAGACGAGGAAACACTTTTTCCTCAGAGAGTGGTGAGTCTGTGGAATTCTCTGCCTCACAGGGTGGTGGAGGCAAGTTCTCTGGATGCTTTCAAGAGAGCGCTAGATAGGGCTCTTAAAAATAGCGGAGTCAGGGGATATGGGGAAAAGGCAGGAACGGGGTACTGTTTGGGAATAATCAGCCATGATCACATTGTACGGCGGTGCTGGCTCGAAGGGCCGAATGGCCTACTCCTGCACCTATTGTCTATAAAAATGTATAGTACTAATTTGCAATGCTATACCTTTCGTTCATAGTATTTTGTGAAACGAATGGAAAGAATGGTTATTTCAGATTCAGATTCAATTTTAATTGTCAGTGTACAGTACAGAGACAACGAAATGTATTTAGCATCTCCCTGGAAGAGCGACATAGTAAACGATTTGAATAAATAATAATAAGTGTCCGGGGGGGGGGGGGGGGGTGATTTGGCAGTCACCGAGGTACGTTGTTGAGTAGAGTGACAGCTGCCGGAAAGAAGCTGTTCCTCGACCTGCTGGTTCGGCAACGGAGAGACCTGTAGCGCCTCCCGGATGGTAGGAGGGTAAACAGTCCATGGTTGGGGTGAGAGCAGTCCTTGGCAATGCTGAGTGCCCTCTGCAGACAGCGCTTGCTTTGGACAGACTCAATGGAGGGGAGCGAGGAACCGGTGATGCGTTGGGCAATTTTCACCACCCTCTGCAATGCCTTCTGGTCGGAGACAGAGCAGTTGCCATACTATTTGTCTCAAACATTTCCAAATGCCTATATTTAATATCTAGTGGACTGTAAAACTGAATCTCATCAGCTATAATATGTCTGAAGAAGGGTCTCGACCCAAAACGTCACCCATTCCTTCTTTCCAGAGATGCTGCCTGCCCCCCGAGTTACTCCAGCTTTTTGTGTCTATCTTCGGTTTAAACCAGCATCTGCAGTTCCTTCTTGCACATAACAAATCTCAGTGGAGTAGTGTGTAACTTCTGTTTGGTAATCAGAACACTTTTCCTTGAAAGTCACTTCACAGGTAGATTGGGTGTTCAAAAAGGCTTCCGGCACATTGGCCTTCATCAGTCAGGGTCTTGAGTATAGAAGTTGGGATGCCCTGTTAAAGTTACATAAGATATGGGTGGCGCCACATTTGAAGTATTCTATTCAGTTTTGATCACCATGTTATACGAAAGATGATGTCAAGCTGGAAAAGGTGCAGGGAAGATTTGCAAGGATATTGCCAGGACTCGAGAGTCCGAGCTATAGGGAGAGGTTGAGCAGGTTACGGCTTTATTTCTTGGAGCACATGAAGATGAGGGGTGATCTTATAGAGATGTACAGAATGAGAGGAATAGATTGGGTAAATGCATAGTAATTTGCCCAGAGGGGAAATCAAGAACAATAGAACATAGGTTTAAGATGAGATGGGAAAGATTTAATAGGAACCTGAGGGGTATTATTTTTTTACATAAAGGTTGGTGGTAGTATGGAACAAGTTGCCGGAGGAGGTTGTTGAGGCAGGTACTATTGCAACATTTAAGTAACATTTAGACAGGCACATGGGCACGATAGGTTTAAACTCTAAACTTTAGAGGGAGTATGGGACAAGCACAGGCAATGGGACTAGTGTAGATGCTGCATGTTGGTCAGCATGGACAAGTTGGGCCGAAGGGCATTTCCACGCTGTACGACTATGTCTCTATAACATGTAGATAGTTTGATAAACTATCAGTAGTACGTTTTAGATGTTGATCTACTTTAATTGCATATCGCAGGAATGTACGGTTGCATGCTCATGTGTGTAATTCACTGATTGGAGAAACATGGGACAAAACTCTTGCCATAATCATGTAACTTTACAATTTTAATTTCTAGTTTCAACTGCACAACATATTACTTCCTGTATGATAAATTACATGTTTTAGATATCTCCTGATCACTATATTTAATTGCACAGCATAGTTGTATTAAGATCTTTTTTCCTCCCCAAATGATTCTGCTTTGAAACCAGATTCACCTCTCATGTAATGATTCAATCGTTTGTTCATTCACGTTGCACATTACTACAGCTCCCTCTAGTGGAGGTTATGTTAAATAGCTAATTAAAAAGCATTAAATCTAACTCGCCATTTAACATTACGCACATATTTAACATTTTATTTGAATTTGTATTCTGTAGGTAGCCAGGAAGCTAAATTAAAGCGTGGGTGAAAAACATTTGCCAAGATTGTTTTCTGATGAACCAAGGCCAATTTGACCTGGTGCAGAATTCTCAATGAATGCACTGTGCGATTATCTTATTAACTGGCCCGTTGCTGTCCTTAGCTTTCACTGGTGTTAGCCAACCATCAACAACTGAAGCCTTAGTAAATTTCCAAATGCAAGATGCAATGTGGAATTCACCCCAAAGTGATCAGCAGTTTGCTGGAAAACACGTCAGTAAACAGATAATAGCACTCAGATTATCCATTGTCTCCCTGGAAAGTTTGAGATTGGATGATTATAGGTCTTCCAAGCAAAGATGGAGGAAATATTCCAGGCACACTGACACTGTGCAGTAATACTGGAAAGAGCCAACAATCGATATCCAACAACTAAAATTACCTCTTAACAGCATGGTGCTGCAAGAACTTTGATTACCTGGTACATTTGGAGTCCACGTCAAAGGCATCATTAAATCCCACCTCTCATCCACTGTACACAAGTTAAGGGGCTGTCCCACTGCGGCGACCTAATCCGCGAGTTCTGGCGAGTTTGCCCTCGACTCATACACGCAGCATGGTCGACACGAGGTCCTAGGAGGTCTTTTTAATTCTCCTTCATGCTCGAGAGTAGTCCCCGCGTACTCGAGGTTGCAGCTATGTTGCGGCGTATTTTTCAACATGCAAGTAAAAAAAGGTCGCCATGGAAAAAAAACAATACTTTTTTTACTCGTGGGTTTAGTCGAAGTAGGTCGGCATGTTATTCGTAGGCAATCGAGGGTAGTCGAAGGGTGGTCGTCTTCACTCTCCACTATTTAGCGGTGTTACAAAACTTACCTTCAGCGGTGCTGCAGTTCTGCCACTGGCTGTGTGCGTGACTTTGGCGCCTTTGAGGGGGAGGGCGGGATTAAAATCCAGTTTTCTACCGCCTGTTCGAGGCGGATTTCCTCGGGCTGCCAGCTGATGCAGAAAAATCGTTCCAACTTCCATTCCCGATTCTTTTTTTTTTTTTTAAATCGCGAGAAAATTTCAAAATTATATTAAAATAAAAAGCGACTTCTAATGGCGTCAACGCCTACAACGTTACGGATCTCAAGTATGAGACAAAACGCGGTGTAAGTCGTTTATTTTACATATAAACAGGCTTCTTGGGATGACTTTAATCAATCCTCTATAAGCGAAAATGTGATTTGGGCCCCATATGACCTGGCAGTATTTTTCCTGCCGATATGGGGTTCAAACTCACCGCAAATGCAACATTCCAATCGATCGCTTTCCAGAAGCAAGATGATTAAAATGCCCAATTTTTTGGGCATTTTAGTCGTCTAAATTGTCTATATTTTGTCTTATTCTCTCTCCATGACCATTATTATTAAATATTATTATGTTATAAATATTCACAACAGTTTGAGTCACATGTATTGTGCAAAAAACAATAATTTGATTATATTTTGGGTGGATGTTTATAGATTAATTTATGAGAATTAACCATTTCTGGGATATCTGGGATATAAATTCATGACATGAGATTTAAAAATCATGTTATATTGTGAATTCTTGTGTGAATGGGATTAGTCTGTTATTTGGATACTTAGGCTATTTAAAAAAAATATCCTTTTCTTAAGAAATGGAATCTACAGGACATTGTTAATGGGAAAGTAGTGGGCAGAAACGCATTTTACATGAGTGGTTTGAAGAGCAAAAACTTGTTGTTTAATTAATGATACCACATTTGGATTATTATGCACAGTTCTCTTTGCCATGCAAAGAATAACTTGGAACGGGTGCAGAAAAGATTCATAATAATGTTACTGGGATTGGAGTTCTTGAACTATTAGGAGAAACTGTGATCGGCTGGGACTACTTTTCTCAGGAAGAGGCTGAAGAGTGATCCCAGATAAAATCATGGAGGAGCATCATTGGGGTGAATGGTCACAGTCCCTTTCCTAAGGTGGCAGAGTAGAAAACTAGACGGCCTAGGTTTGTGAGGAGAAAAATCTTAATGGGGCTTGAGGGGGCTACATTTTCATAGAGGGTAGTGGGCATGTAGATCGAGTTGCCAGCGTAAGTGATGACAATGGGTACAATTGGAGAGGTACATGGATAGGAAATATTTAGAGGGATGTGAACCAAATGGAACTAACTCAAGGTGGCAACTTATTCAATTCAATTTTAATGTCATTGCACAAATACAAGTACGAGTACAACGAAATGCAGTTTTGCGTCAGTCCGTAGTAGTTGTGCATAAAGAAATAAAAAAAATAGAAAGAGAGAAGATACAGAATAATAAAAAAATACAGAATAATTAAACAATGGGGACGGAGGGACCGGAGAAATCTATCGGCGGGACTCCGAGTTCAGCAATGTGATTGTATTATTGTAGAAGCTGTTCCTCATCCTACTAGTATGTGACCTGAGGCTCCTGTACCGCCTCCCTGATGGGAGGAGGGCAAACAGTCCATGGTTGGGGTGTGAGGGGTCTTTGATGATCTTCCCAGCCCGTCTCAGACACCGTTTTCGGTGGAGGGCATCCATGGCAGGGAGCGGGGCACCGATCATGTGCTGCGCGGTTTTCACCACCCGTTGTAGTGCCTTCCTGTCCGCAGCAGTGCAGTTGCTGTACCATACCATGAAGCAGGTGGTCAGGTACTCTATGGTACAGCGGTAAAAGTTGGTCAGGATCCGGGGGGGGGGGGACAGGTGGGCTTTCTTGAGCCTCCTCAGGAAGTAAAGGCGCTGCTGTGCCTTTTTGATCAGCTTGGAGGTGTTGAGGGACCAGGACAAATCCTCCGAGATATGTACTCCGAGGAATTTATAGCTGGAGACGCGCTCCACCTCAGTCCCGTTTATATGGATGGGGGTATGACTGCCTCCTCTGGTCTGCCTGAAGTCAACAATAATCTCCTTCGTCTTCTTGGAGTTGAGGACGAGGTTATTGTTGGCACACCAGGTGGTCAGGTGCTGGATCTCCTCCCTGTAGGCTGATCCAGGATCTCCCCCCTGTAGGCTGATCCTCCCTGTAGGCCGACTACCTTATATGGGTAGTTGGGCTAAATGGCATGTCTCTGTACCATGCAGCTCTGACTTAGATAAATGGATGCAGAGGTCAAGTCAAGTTTATTCGTCACATACACATGCAAGATGTGCAGTGAAATGAAAAGTGGAAAAGAGGTTTAGTGATTGCTTTCATTCAAACAGTATTCAGCAGATATTTGGACAGTAAACAAATCAAGGGACATAGTGATAGTACAGCAATGGAAAGTCGTGCTGAAGGTCAGCCACGAGCATGCTTGAAGGGCCAGATGGCCGCATCTTGCTTGTATGTATTTTTCTTGTTTAGTGGCTCGTTTAGTACAAAAGTGAACATACAAAAACACTCAATCCAACACATACTTCCAATCAGCAGCCCAGAAACCTTGCATTTGATCTGCTGTAGTGTAGTTTGGATAGATGATATGCACATAGACTAGCACGCATGAGCAACTTGCAGCCCAGGGCAGGGGATGAGGATAACTCCAATGGCAACTTCCCTGAAACAATTTTATATCAGAGGACTCAGATACTGACTCCAATGGGACAGATGTTTACAGGCGACTGGGGATGATGTACTGGCAATGCTGCTACCAGGCATACCCACAAGTCAGAAGGTTGAATGGAGTCCAGAGGCCCTTCTGCTCGCTTTTGAAAAGGTAGCGAGCTCAACTTGCAATACTTCTGATCCTGACCATCATTCACTGGCCAATAGCCAGTGTTCCAGTTTCCATAAGAATCCAAGCAGAAGTTTGTGCTGCAGGGGAAGATCAAACTTTCAGGTTTATTTATTCCCATTATGAGTCTCAATTCTCTCTTCCTATCTACATCCATTATACCTTTGATACTCTAAGCCATTTTGAGTTTCCTAATCCCATTTACACCAAGGATATTCAATGTTTCTGCAACTCCTCTGCATACGAGAATTTCCTCATTTCCTGTTTAAACAGAGGGTGAGCAGACAATGCTGAGCATGCTTACTGCATCTACATTACTGTTTCTCACTACAGGCCGATCTTAGTGCAAGAACGACAGAGTTATGTACTGCCCATACATACGAGTGAGTGTTTGGAAGACTGGTGCGATGAATTTGCCAGCTGCTACTGGGTTTGAAGGCAAGGTTCTTGACACTAACTGGAATTTTGCCACAATGAAATCAGGAAATAAATATTTAGTTAACACACTGAAGTTCATTTTGCATATCCTATCTAGAAATACACTGCCTAGGCTAGTATTAGTGTCTTGTAAAATTTCAGAGCATTTAACGATCTACTATAAACCCCTATTAAAGTATTAACCAGAGTCAGGCTTGGGGCAAACTCCTTAATATCAGGTTATTGCTATGAATGATAAAATTAGATTTAAAATGCTTCCCCAGATTAGTCCTATGGGATAACAATCCTCTGCATCTACTGCCATGTGGGAACACTGCTTTGGCCACATTTCAGACTTGCGAATTGCTCAAGTTACAAACCATTCTCAGGACCAGAACCCTGCCGTAACTCAGGGAAGACATCTAGAGGAGAATGAGAGAATTTATATTTTAAACAATTCATTCAAGTGGATGAATTTTCTTCAAATAGCATTTTTAAATTCTACTAAACAGCATTTATAAAACATTAGACCTTTGCAACATTATTCTTCGTTTGCATGCAAGATTATGAATAAACCATTCACAATTCTCAATTTTTTAAGGATTGACAAGTTAACAAATTGACCCAAAACATTAACTGTGCACCTCCCTCCACAGATGCCACCTGACCCGCTGAGTTTCTCCAGCTGTTCTTTTTTGCTGCAGGTTCCAGCATCTGCAGTCTCTTGTGCCTCACATATACATGTCGCCTTAATCTCAGTTGTAGGGAAGTTACTGCAATCTGTTAGTCATTAACAGAGTATTTGGTTAAAATGATCTGGTCATAGGGAGGCAACCCAGATTTAAAAGATAACAACCATTCCAGGTTACAACTGTTCATAAGGGAGTGCCGCCGACCATCCAAAAAGGTATTCAAGCATGTTTTCCACAACACTCAATAAACAATACATCAAATGTGAGGCATCTTCTATCTATCTATACTATTACTCAAAAGTCTCAACTTGACCACTTCCTGTTTATGTTGTAAATACATTTTACAAAAAACACTACTCTATATCGCTGATATTTTTGCCATCGTACTCACCGCCACTCCTCTCCTCCATCCGCCCTAAGATTTTTTCTGATCAGTGAAATAATAAAAAAGTTATGAATGTTTAAAAAATCGTGAGATCAGCAGATTGGTCTTCTCGCCTGTCAGTCATCATGATGAAGGGAACACCCCTTCCGGGGGGCCAGGAGAATAAAGCCCCAGAAGCCGGACGCGAGTCAGTCACCCCGGAAGACCGTGAGTGAGAGTTCAGTCCAGAACTGGGAGTCTACACTGTGAGCGAACTGAGCTGTGTGTCTGCACTGTGCTGCTTGAATTGAATTGAACGGTTGCTCTGCAAACTGCGGTGCTTGAACTGAATGTCGCGCTCATTCTGGAAGTCCCACTCCCTGCAGAATTCACGCTCAGGGGAGAGGCCACATTCAACCACGTGAGTAGATTCCAGAGAGTTTTTTTTATCATACATGTTGTGTGTGAGATGATGGGTGGGTGTGTGTGTGTGTGAGAGAGATGGTGTATGTGCGTGTGTGTGTGGGAGGGCGTGTGTGGGAGTGGGTCTGTGTGCGCGTTTTGGGGGTGTGTGTGCATGTGTGCGCAAGTGTTGGGGTGTGTGAGTGCGCGCGAGTGCGTATTAGGGTGTGTGTATGCGCGCGAGTATTGGTGTGTGTATGCGAGTGTTGGGGTGTGTGCGAGTATTGGAGTGTGTGTGTGTGTGCACATGTGCGTGCGTTGGGGTGTGTGCGAGTGTTGGAGTGTGTGCGCGTGCGTGCGCTAGTGTTGGGGTGTGTGTGCGCGTGTGCACGAGTGTTGCGGTGTGTGGGTGGGCGAGTGTTGGGGTGTGTGCGTGCGCGTGCGAGTGCTGGTGGGGTGTGTGTTGGGGTGTGCGCGTGTGCGTGAGTGTTGGGGTGTGTGTGTGTGCGCGAATGTTGGGATGTGTGCGTGCGTGAGTGTTGGGGTGTGTGTGCGCGAGCGCGAGTTTGCGGATGACACGAAGCTGGGGGGCAGTGTTAGCTGTGAGGAGGATGCTAGGAGACGGCAAGGTGACTTGGATAGGCTGGGTGAGTGGGCAAATGCATGGCAGATGCAGTATAATGTGGATAAATGTGAAGTTATCCACTTTGGTGGCAAAAACAGGAAAGTAGACTATTATCTGAATGGTGGCCAATTAGGAAAAGGGCAGATGCAACGAGACATGGGCGTCATGGTACACCAGTCATTGAAAGTAGGCATGCAAGTGCAGCAGGCAGTGAAGAAAGCGAATGGTATGTTAGAATTCATAGCAAAAGGATTTGAGTATAGGACAGTTTTGGTCTCCTAATGTGAGGAAAGACATTCTTGCCATAGAGGGAGTACAGAGAAGGTTCACCAGACTGATTCCTGGGATGTCAGGACTTTCAAATGAAAAAAGACTGGATAGACTCGGCTTGTACTCGCTAGAATTGAGAAGATTGAGGGGGGATCTTATAGAAACTTGCAAAATTCTTAAGGGGTTGGACAGGCTAGGTGCAGGAAGATTGTTCCCGATGTTGGGGAAATCCAGAACAAGGGGTCACAGTTTAAGGATAAGGGGGAAGTCTTTTAGGACCGAGATGAGGAAAACATTTTTCACACAGAAAGTGGTGAATCTGTGGAATTCTCTGCCACATAAGGTAGTTGAGGCCAGTTCATTGGCTATATTTAAGAGGGAGTTAGATGTGGCACTTGTGGCTAAAGGGATCAGGGGGTATGGAGAGAAGGCAGGAACAGGATACTGAGTTGGATGATCAGCCATGATCATATTGAATGGCAGTGCAGGCTCGAAGGGCGGAATGGCCTACTCCTGCACCTATTTTCTGTTTCTTTGTGTGTTGGTGTGTTAGCGTGTTGGAGCGTGTGTGTGCGTGAGCTGGTGTGTGTGTGTGTGTGTGTGTGTGTGTGTGTGTGTGTGTTTTTGTGTGTGTGTGTGTGTGTTTCTGAGTGTGTTATTTTCCATGTTTTATCCCGTGGATTCAGAATCAGCTTACCTGAAAATGTTGTTCTTTATTTCTTGAGTTATTAATAAAAATGTTGACAAATCCCATCCAACTTTGAATTTAAAACACCTGTTTTTTTTTAAGCTGATGTTACAATGGATCTGCCGTCTGCTCACGTTGCGACTGACATCACCTCTCGCACCTCCCTCCTCCCCCAGTATTTCAAAGGTCTGGCCGTCGACTGAAGACAAAAGATCATCGCTGAAGACTGCGGCATGCACTGCAAGTGAAGAACGAGCTCTTCCCCACCCCACCTCTCTCTCTCTCCCCCCCTGCCTTTCTCTTCCTCCGCTGGCATCCCTCTCCCTCGGGTGTTGAGGGGACGGGACCCAACGGGTCCCTCTTGGTCTAATTTTACCTAGTTGGATGAGAAATTAGAAGCGGCAATGTAAGGGAGAGATACTGGATACATGGTCACATTGGCAAATATGATTAATGACACCCTGCAGGAATTTGTTGCCAATCTTCAATTTCTCATTGTGCTTAATCCTGGGATTAAGGAAATAAAATAATAAGGGGCATATATCAAAAGACACTAATGACAATTTAGATTCCCCGGTAAATAGTGCAGATAAGAGTACCACAGCTACTGGAGGAACTAGAAGCAGTTCAAGAAACACCAATGGGGGAAGTAAATGAATATACATTGTCGAGATTGTGGTTCAAGTCGAACTGGCAGGGTTGGAAAAGGAGCGGGGCAAGATGGCCATCAAGCAGGACCTTCCCACTTCAGTATCCGTCAACAGTTATATCCCTTTGGTGCAGAGGCTGATGGAGGACCTCTGCTTCCAACGGATACATAGGCTGAGGTGGCAGCCAAAGATTTTATACCTTATTGAAACAGGTGTTCACTCCAGCAAGTGCACTGCTTGCTGCTACCGAGGAGCAGGCTGCAGCCACCTGCTCCTCAGAAGGTGCATCCAGAAACAAAAGGAGGTTACCGGGGTGGAAACAGTTGCCAGCGAGGTACCTTGTTGATTCAGTTCTAGAAGTAAAGGTGAAACTGTTATCTGACTTGCATCAAGTAACATGACAAATGCAGCTGCTTGTGACAGTGTCAATATCATGGAGTGATGGTCAATGTCATCTGCTGGCACAATTATTGGGAGTAATTTTCCTTCAGCAGGGTAACGGCCACATTGAAATACTACATGATCGCATTAGACACAGCAAACCAATTTGGACAACAAAGTTCAGGCCAACCCGATGGAATGAACGCGTTCTGTTTTTACAACTTCATCATTTTGATTTTGTCCTTAGCTCTTGATAATGGTAGCCATACTTCCACAGTGTTGTAAAGAATGGCATCAAAAGCACACGCAAGATAAGGAGAGAATTATTAAAAAGAGAGGGGAAATTAGTTCTGCAGTTTGTTGGAACAAATGTATAGTACACAGACCCTTTGAATTTAATATTGTGGAAGCTCATACATATGTAGGGGTGCCCATAAGCCAAGGATAGTTTCCAGGGTGGTTGCTATGGATTCCATTTCTCCTTAGTAGTCCAGATCTTACATTTATTGAAATGTTTATTGCTAATTGACTGTTCCCTGTCTTCATAAGTGATACACATAGCTGGTGTGAAGGGGCTGAGAGGTCAGAATGCCTGAAAACCTCTAAAATCAAATCTCTGTACCCACTTCACCTGGTGGCCCCTGCTCAAAGGAAACAAAATAATTAGATCCTCAATTTTTCTCCTGCAAACATTATTGCATCGTTCATCACCATAACACAAATCCCAGATGCAAATCATTTGATAATCATGCATCCTAAATGCCAGCAAGACATTTGCAAGGTTCACGAAACCTACAGAAATACACAAAGGAATGAATGATTAAGTCTTATCTTTGTGGCAAATTAATGGGAATTAATTTGTTGTCCTGAAGTATGTGCGATCCTTCTCCCATGTTTTACACCCTGCTTTGATGATTCAATTCAAATTAAAAATTAAAACGGAGGGCAATATCCTCAATCTGAAGACAATATCCTCAATCAAGAATCATTTTTGACACTTTAAATATTTCCCTTAAGTTTATGCACAAGCAGACTGCTTTGGCCCTGGTTCAAGACAAACATTGTACATCTGAAGGCAAGATTACCTTTTCGCTTAATTACTAAATAAATGGGCTCTTGCCAAAGACCAAATCAAACATCCATTTTTATGTTAATTAAAAAATACACCATATTGATCATGAATAAACCAAAGATGGAATTTTGATTCAGGGTGAGCTTCTCAATGCCATTCATAGTAAAGTTCTTATGAGATAATGATAACATTGATAACTTGTTTCAATCTTGTTGATCGACAGACAGATTAACAAGTTCAGCATTCCTGACAAGCCAGTGTTCCTTTATCATTGCATTGAAGTGTCAGAGCATCCAAGGTAAACATTCTCCCCAAAACAAAAAAACCATGAACACACCAAATCTAGAGACCCAGGGTGGAAATCCCAATTTGAGGGCACAGCTTTGAGGCAAGAGGGTCAAAGTGTAATGTGCACCAGTGAAGTTTATTTTCACACAAAGATTGATGAATGCCTGGAGTGAACTGCCACGGGTGGTGGTGGAGGCAGATAAGATAGGATTATTTAAGAGGTTTTTAGATAAGAGCATGGATCTGCTGGGTATGGATCATGTGTAGGCAGATGCAATGAATTAATTTTGTCATTATGTTCAGCACAGACATTGTAGGCTAAAGGGCCTGTTCCCGTGCTGTACTTTTCTATGTTCTGTTTAATGTCAAAGTGTACAAGAGGAAGGTAAATGTGAGAGAGATAAATACAAAGGTCTATAACTATAAGAATACAGAATATGCTTGTCAATTTAAAATAGCTTCGGTAAACAATCAGTATGGAAAAATATACTGCCAAGTAAAATCAAAGACTCTTAAATGACTTTTCACAAAAAAGACAGATGTGCTGATGCTGTAATTAAGAACAGTGTCAAATACTGGATGGGATAATCATAGCAATAGAGGAAATGGTGTTTAGCATCTTTTAATGCATATAAATCACTAAACTTGGTTGAAAATATACAAGGCTGGTAAAAGCAGCAAGGAAGAAAATTTAAGAAACCTACCAATTTTTCAGTTTTCCTTGGCTGCAAAAACAATGTCAGAGCATGAACAGAATTTTATTCAATATCATTGTCATAAACTTGGCGGAAAAACATTAAAGGCCAGTTAGTTTAAACCTTGGCAGAGATCAACTTTTTGGAATTCATTCCAGGGTACAATATAAATTTTCAATGAGGAATAAAAAATATTCAAGCATGGATTTCTTAAGGGGAAGTCATGTCTATCTAACCAAATTGCTTTTTAGATACTAACTAGACTAAGTGGGATCCGTTGGGTCCCATGTTCACACGGAAGGGCTGGTCCCCCAACGCAATATTCCACCTCTCCGCCAATTCCAATATTGGTGGCCAGTGGGGGGGGGGTTGTATATACCAATAATACAACTTTGTAGATAGGTCCATAGATTATAAAACATAACCATACAACTAATCCTGGGTTCAGGTTTCAGTCAGGCCTCCGTGCCGGACCAATTTACCCTTTCAAAAAGTCAATAAATGGAGACCATATTCCAGCAAATAATTCTTGTTTGTCAATTAAGACAAGTCTAGTTCTTTCCAAATGTAAGGTCTCCGACATCTCCATAATCCACATTTTAATTGTGGGGGTTGTTGGATTTTTCCAAAATGTCAATATTAATTTTTTTCCAGTTATTATACTATAATCAAGGAAGTTTCTTTGGCTTGTTGTAAGTTTTTGGCTTTGTTCCGATATTCCTAATATTATTAGTTTTGAGTCGGGATCCAATTGGGTATTAACAACTTCAGAAATTATTCTAAAAATATCCGTCCAAGGATTTTTGATTTTTATATTTACAAAAGAATGAGTTAATTAGCCTCTGAGTGTTGACATTTATCACAGATAGGAGAGACATGTGGGAAATTCTATTTAATTTTGTTTTAGAGTAATGCAGCCTATGTAGTACTTTAAATTGTATTAAAGAATGTCTGACATTTAACGAGCATTGGTGTATATGTTGTAGACTTTCGTCCCAAATATCTTTCATTATAGGTCGATCCAATTCATTTTCCCATGCTTGTCTAAATAATTCCGTCGACGGGACCTCATTATCTAAGAGAGTATTATAAATGTGAGATATTAATTTATCTGCATTAGGATGTTTATTCAAACATTCATCACAAGTCTCTGGTTCTCTAGTTCTATAATCTTGTGTATGTGATTTAACATAATCTCCAAGTTGTAGATATAGATATTTGAGTGTAGTCCATAAATCTGTTGTAACTCTGTCCATAATTCTGTTGGAACTGAAATGAAAGAAAAATACCTTTTCTATAAAGATGTCCCACCTTTTTAATTCCATAATTTTTCCATTGTATAAAACCTTTATCCAACACAGAGGGTTTAAATGAAGGGTTATTTACAATGGGAAGAAAGAGTGATAAATTATCCAATTTTAAAGTATTTTTTAATTGTTTCCAAATTTGTATACCACTATATATTATAGGGTTTTCACTATAGTTTTTTTTAAATTCAGTTTTGTGGGAACTAACAGAATCGAACCGCTTCAAAAGGCAATCAATCTTCTTTTTCCATCTTTAACCAGTCTGGTTGCTGATCCATATCTTCCAATCAGAAGTTCATATTTTTAATATTAACTGCCCAGAAGTAAAACAAAAAATTTGGTAAAGCTAATCCTCCATTCGTCTTGGATTTACATAAATGTGTTTTACTTATTCTATGGTTCTTGTAATCCCAAATAAAGCTTGTGACAATTGAATAAACTTAAAAAAAAAATTTTTTTGGGAAGATATCGGGATTGATTGAAAGAGGTACAGTAATTGCGGAAAATCATTTTTAGAGCATTAATTCTACCAAACATTGAAATAGAAAGTGTTTTCCAATACTGAATATTCTTATGCAGTTTCTTAAGTAAAGGTGCAAAATTTAATTTAGTATGCATGGATGTTGTGGGCCGAAGGGACTGGTTTCCAGAGGGCTAGCATGGCCATTGTGGCTCAAATGGATTCTTGGGCTGGCAGTTCAGTCACTCAGGCCTGGTGGGCTGGCAGTTGACCGACTCATGGCTGGTGGGCTGGCGGCTCACGGCTGTTGGGCTGGCAGTCGACCGACTCACGGCTGTTGGGCTGGCAGTTGACTCAGCTATTCCTTGAAATTCCATTTCACGCAGAGTCCAGACCACCAAATTCAAATGCAATTACATACCTTTTCAAGCAGAGTGCAGGCCACCAAATTCAAATGCAATTTCATACCATTTCAAGCAGAGTGCAGGCCACCAAATTCACATGCAATTTCATACCATTTGGGCTTTTATACTCCTGCCCCCCCCCCCCCCCCCCCCAAGAAGGGGCATTGCCTTCATCATGGTGATTGACAGGCGAGAGGACCAATGAACTGATCTCAAGATTTTTTAAACATTCAAAACTTTTTTATTTTTCATCGATCGAAAAAATCCTCAGGGCTGCCTCAGCGGAGGACGGCGAGTAAGATGGCCAAACATCATAGCGATGTATGGTAGCGTTTTTTTCTAAAATCAATATACAGCGCAGACAGGAAGTGGTCAAGATGAGACTTTGTTATATAAAGAGGGTCTTATATTTAATAGATATGGGATTTCTCACAGCTTTGACAAGATCCAATATTGCAAGCCGGCGAAGAGTCCCTGGGATCAAAGATAGAGTATCAAATTGAATCTGAAAATTGCCTCAGGAATAGAAAGAGCAAGGTTGCTACCATTTAGATCAATGTGCTTGGAGTTGTAAACTATTCACATGAAATCATCCATCAAGTATAGATTGAAATTCTAGTCACCCAAAATAAGAGATGCAATTGCAGTTTGAGGCATTGAAGATTTATATTGACATTGTTGAGTCCATAAAATTACAGCTAGGAGGCACAATGGACTTTTTGGCTGTTAAAAAAGTTTATGCTAAACTGGAGGTGTCAAAGATTACGGGGCTGTGACAGTAAATAGTAAGAACCCAATTCCCACAGTATGGTGAGCAAATCCAGAGGGTAGGAAACAATGTTATTTTTACCCCTCCCTGCGGATTGTGAAACACCAGAGGCCAAAACCGTGATTTTTTTTTTTTTTTTTTTTTTTTTTTTTTTAAAGCGCCTGCAATGTGCACATGAAGAACAGTTATCTGTACAGATGCAGATCAAATGCAGGAAGGAGTGCTGGGTTATTTAACCCTGGCACACACATGGTCACATGGCCTCCGTGTATATTGTGTTGTTTCATTTAAGAATTGAACTATGGCTGAAGATTTACAGCAACACCAAAAGCGTGATTATTCTTGTGCACTAGTTCCATTCATCGATCTAGAGAGATCTGTTTGCAAAGGTCACTAAAATATGGTGGTTACATTAACATTGCCTCCAAATGAGAACATGAAAAAATATCATCAGCTGTTATTACAACACAAGAAAACATCAGTTTTCATTAAATTAATTGCTGCTCAAGAACAATGTACAATGTTTGAGAACGCAAACAAGATAACTACTCATTTCAGTGCTAACAACTATACATTGGATATTGATTTCTTAAAAATCCGCCAAGGTCAAAATTAGGATATCAGCATTCATTAGCACAGCAAAATGAATATGAACCTGCAAAGGGGGGGGGGAGAAGAAAGAGTCCCATGTTTATACTGGAAAGGTATGGCACAATTTCTATTTTTCTGAAAGTGGGAAGAATGTGTGAAAAATTAGAGGATTTACAGAAAGTGCTGCAAAATGCAGCAGGGAAGGCAGAATCAGGAGAGCGAGAGAGCGAGAGAGCGAGAGCGGTAGGTTATTTTTTCATTAGAATGGCAAAAAGGTAGCGATGACCAACGTTTTAGAATACCCAAGGAAGAAGGCCAGGAGAGAACAGATGAATAGAACTGCCAGATGGTGGAAATCAGGAGAGATTAGATGGTAGAGCTCAATAATGGGACAAGAGGGCAGAAGTACACAGCAGTCCAAAGACAAACACGGCAAAAAGGAACAGAATGGGTGGAGATCTTAGTTGAATTTGTAATAGTAATTTCAATTTATCATGTGGGATCATGTGAGCAGAGATTGGAGATAAAATTATATTCATATTGTACCTTTGCCAATGATACACCAATGCACTAATATAGCATTAGCAAAAAGAAACCCACAATAAGTCACCATAACCAAAGTAGGATCATGTAAGATTATTGCACTGGTACTAATCACACAGAGTTGAACAGTTCTGTAGAAAATCAAAAACTTGATTAAAGATATCAAAATAGTATTTCTGAGAAAAAAAAGTTTAGAAGGCTATAACAGAATTAAAATGAAAGGGAAGCTGGAGATGAGGCAGTGGTTTTCAAGGGAGAATGTTAATAATGGCAGATGCGATGCACAGAACAATACTTGAAGAAGCTTAAGCAATCAATGAAATTTAGGAACAGGGAGTAAAGTGGGAACAAGGTCTGTGATCAGATTGATGGCACAGTGATTGGTGGTGATGGTTCACAGCATCAGTGAATCCTGATTTTGGGTGTTTGCAGTGTTCGGACAACTTTCCAGTAACCATGTGGATTGCTGCCCCTTGCTCCAACTTCCTCCCACATCCCCAAAACTTGCTGCCGTGTTAGTTGGTTACCATAACTCTGCTAACAATAAAAATCAAATGGGAGCTGAATTATGTTATGTTACAGGAAAATGCAGGGGTAAATAAAATAAATGGGTTTGCTTCAGCATGCGAGTCAGCATGGATTCAATGGACTGATTGGCTTCCCGTTTCACAGTAAGCACTGCCTTGAAGAGCCAAATTGCAGAGTGGATAAGATTAATTTAGAGAGCATGAATACTGAAAGGAGAGCAGTATGAGTGTTAAAGGCTCAGACAGGCATAACCTTGGGTATCCGACTTGAAGGGCTGGGGATAGACAGGAATGGGTAAATGACAGGGAAGTCGTTTTAGCAGACGAGACTTTGTGGAGTAGCCACTGTACAGATGAAGAACCCAACCATTATGTGCAACATATTTTGAAAGGTTTCACCCCCAGGATTCTTGGGATGGAAAAAGGAGTAAAGGATCAAGTGATTGTGTGGGACACAATTAAGCCAGTAATGATTTGGCCAAATCTGTGCTCTGTAATATGACAAGAAAACACCAGAGGCAGTGGTAATAATCTTGAAAAGACAAAAATTAGGCATTTGTGTCCAGATTCAGCTCAAAGTTAGTTCTGGAACTAGGAATCATTCTAAAATCTACAAATTCATATTAGTAAAAGGTAAAAACTGAGAAACAATGGTGACTCTGCTCACACTCAATTACAGACAAATGTATTTGTACAATAGATCAAATACAATTGTTTCAGTAAGTTTATTAAAAATAATCAAAGAATAGAAAACTATACATAAAAAATGTTGAATTTTCACTTGCCGTAACAAGTTGCCCCAGTAGTCCTAAACACGATTCTTTTTTTGTATGCAAGAACGTACAGCCCCACAGTGGTAATCAGGCCAATCAATTGTTCACCATGACATAACTTGAACATGATACAGATGGTTAACTAGCACCACAAAATACACAGCACTTTCAGATATTAATTGCATAAACCAAATATCTACAAAGTAGTGTGTCTGCCATTGCTGAAGCTTAAAGCTAGATGTTATGACCAATAGAAAATCATTTCAGCACAATTTCACCCTTTATCATTTGAGCTTTGGTTTGAGCTGTACTGTTAGGTGGGATCACCAGTATGATTAAACTGATACCTTGTACAGTAATTTCATAAAAATAATTTCTCAACTTTTTGTAACTGGCAGAGTTTAATTACTACAAAAGCTAACGATGACAAATTTAGCCCTCTGCTTAGGACCTGTGGAATTACAAAACCATTGTAGAAAACGTAAAATGTTCTGACTACAATGATGAACCGTTGATGAAACAATTAAAAATAAAGTCGGAAAATAAATTGGCAACTTAGGACTTAGTGTTATACGAGATGCTCCACGGCCAACAAAAATATCACTCGTCAAGAAACACAAAATCAGCTACATTTAAGAAATTAAGAGTCGCAATATACTGGGTCAAATGTTGTTACAATTGTTTTATGAAAGCTTGATTTACTATGGTTGAAGTGTAGGGAAATGGAATCCTATAGATACATTATCTATAGGCTATGCACAATACGTAAGGAAATGTCAGAACTCAAATTATAGCTTTAAGATTTTTGTGGGTGCTTTGTGTGAATTCAAAGTATCATTTGGTTCCGATACTGTAACAATGCTTGTTATGTTTTTGTGCAAGATGCATCACCCTGACGGTATTACGTCGCATTTTAGACTGGAAAGCTTTGCAAGTATTAGTTACCTTGTTTAGCAATGTCACAATTACACTGATGTCAGGTTGGGAGCGATGGACAAGACTCCCATTTCTGAAAGCCATCTTGAGAATCCAAACTATTCCCATTATAAAGTTAAGTTGATGTTAACCGCAAGGACAAAAAGCCAAATGCTCATATCCAAATGATCAGCACTGATGACAATTGGCATGGGGAAACTCCTGTCAGTGTGGAATGATATGCAGCATCCAGAATACATTACATCTAGATACAGATATTGCCCCACAATTTGTTTGTATTGCAATATCTAGCAATGCAACTTCGATTTTGACTAATTAAAACCCCATTAATTTACAGAGCAAGCATGAACAGAAATTGATACACAACCTATGATTGAAAAAAATCTGGCACTGCAATGTTACAATGCCTGTGCACTTGTTATGAATTTGTAACTCCTTAGGTTCATTATTATGCTAATTATACTGTAGGAGGCATGAAAATCTATTTGAAGATTTCCACTGAATTGAAATGTTCACTTTCACGAGGGTAGTTTGGCCAATTTTAAACAAAATGCTGCAAACACCCACAGGTCAGGCAACATCTCAGGAAAGAGGAACTGTATTAACATTTCATGTGGAACATCCTAGAGTAGAATGGTTGTAATTTCCACAGATGCTGCTCGAGTGGCTGAGCACTTCCACCATTGTTTTTATTTCAAATCCCCAGCATTTTATCTTTTTGAATTTCAATCAGCAAACTTAAATGGTACAGCAATAAAATTCCTACAAATTCGACCCTTCTGCAAAACATTTTAGATTATTTTCACAAAATTACAGTACAAGACAGAGTGTGGACTTTACTGGAATGTTCTAGAAAATAAAGCACACCAGCTAAACAAGTCAACAGCATGCAACAGAAAAATCATGGCAGTGAGCTCTCAATATCACACAATGATATAGAAGTAACATTATGAAATGTCCTTGTATACTGTTGCTGAGAAACGACTAAACTTGAAAATTTTCAATTTTCCTGCAAATTCCTAAATGTCATGGCAACGTTATCTCCAAACAAAACCACTCCCACAAATGGACTTGATCCACCTATTAGTGTTTAGTTGGGTCGACACCTCTTCATGAGATTGTCACGTTTAAATTTCAACCTAATTCAGGCAATACAGAAGGCATGTCAAATCCCTTAGGGCAACTGTGGTACATTCTTTAAAACATAGGGCTAGGCAGGCTGTAGTTTTTCTCTCTTCCAAAAAGGTAACAAAACAGTGGTTGTCATGAAAAAAATCTTGCATAGTCTAACTGTATGCATGAGTAATATTCATTGAGTGCCAGCATTGCCGAAGTTAAAATTTTTCTGTCCATTGCAATACTGAATCAAAACACCTCCTACAAATGCATACAGTAGAAGTACTTTTTTTTTGCTCCTAATAGAACATATGCACACTGGTATAGATTCTTCAATAGAATCAACATAATTCCTTCCACCACATTCTGTTAGCTGGGAACATCATTCATTAAAATGCCATTTGGACCCCAACATTAACAGGTTATGTTTTTATGATAAGCATGAACATAAACACTGAACAAAGTTCTCCTAGTTCAGACAAAATTTGAGTATGCTTCTTCTGTGTTGTTAAGACTTGCGTTTCTGGCTCTTAATCAAAATCAGAAGTTATAGATTTGAAGTGACAATAAACAGGCCCTGAGAAAACGCAGCCTAAAACACAAATAATGACAATGCAGAAGAAAAAATGATTCCAGTTGCGTTAACTTCTCTTAAAACTTCTGGTTAGTGCTGAGCATTATATAATGAATTAAGGAGCCAGAACTACTCAACAAAATCCCTTACAGTGTTAGCACACTCAGCTTAAATATCGAACCTGCCAAACCAAGAATTCTCTACAAACTTAGATAATGCAACCTGGGAAAGGATTTGTAAACTTCAAAATGTTTCCCTCCTCCACTTAAATATAACTTAAACATGTGATAATAACATCATATGAAAATTAAATAAAAACTTCTGAAAACAGTTATTGCACGAATGATACAATTTGTTCAATATGTACAGAGTAAAAAGTTCTGATATATGTATGAAACCATGACTAAGAAGCGGCAAAACTAAATTGCCATGAAAATGTCCATCTAGATCAACTACTAGAATGACCCTCGGGTTACAGTATTCCTTAAGTTTGCCTCTGCCGTGAAGAATTGCAGGAAGTGCTCATCAACTGCAGAGTTTTGTGGTGAAAGCTTCAAGCTCTTGCATGTCTATCACCGGAGCCGTTCCAGCAGCGACTTGAGAACTATGGAAAGCAATATCTCCATATCCAATAAGGCTTCACAAATACTTAGCACAAGATGATATGTTCTTTAAGATGGAGTTCACCCACCATAATCGGACACATGCAAACAGTCAGTTGCAGATATTAACCAATACCCACTAACTGCAAGTAAATGCTGGTCTTTAATTCCAGTCTGATGTCGAAATCAGTTTTAATGTGAAGACGGAGGATGAGCTCCAATGTCACACCCCTATCGACTTAAACTAACAGTTATGGGCTCCCTCGTCGGTCTTCTCCTTTTTGAGATGTTGCGATTATATTGGTTATGCCCTCTGTGAATGACTGGCTGCTTCATGCCACCCATTGAATTATGATTGGAGCCTTGATTGTGGAGTCCCTTCACCGAATACTTTGGCCCATTGTGCTGCTGTTCAGATGGTTATAAAAGACAAAAGAGGGAAATAAAAAGTCAGGCAACAAAAACCTTGACATCCAAGAAACCAATTAAAACGATTAAAATCTCAGTAAAACAGAACATTAGTTTTAAATACTGTACACAACATCATTCAATGTAAAATATTCTTGCAAATCATAGTTCCTCAGACCATCAATGATGAACGGTGATCATTCAATGAAAAAAAAATCTACCCTTCTGTAATTAGAGAAACACAAATACCAGGTACAGTGGTATCAGTGTAATTTTAAATTTTGTGAGGAATTACGAAATAACAGAATTTCCTGAAGTTACTGACATGTCGTAAGAGGTGTGTAGCACTGAAATGCTCTAGGACAAACTGAACAATACCAAGAAGCCCAACTATGCTCATCACATTTAGCTGCATCAGGCCCATAACAATTTTTTCTCCTTTCCGACCAGACCAAACGTTTTTTGAATGTTGCACTGTTCTCGGGTCTCTTTTCTCCCATAACACCTTAAACATAGACCTACTAGTTTTAGATTCCTGCATTCTGGGTGGGTGGGGGGGAGATGGGGATCTACCCTGCCCATGTATCTCAATGTTATAAACTGTCAAGGTCACCCACAGCCTCCAGTGAGAATAAACCTAGCCTATCCCATCTTTCCTGAGAAGTAAATCCTTCCATTCCAGATGTTATCCTGGTGAATCTCCTCTGCATTCCTAATGCTACCACATTCTTCGTGTAGTGTGGCAATAAGAACGGCACACAATAGTCCAAGTTCATCTGACCAATGTTTTATACATCTGGAACACGACATCTGAATGATGCTCGATTCCTCAGTCTATGTTCACTACCATTTTCAAAGAGTTATGAATGCGCCCCAAACTCCTGAAGAACATCAACTCTCCTGAGGTCCATGTGATTTACTGCACAAAGCTTTGTTCGAAGATGTACTCCCTTTATACTTATCTGGATAAATTCATTTGCCACCACTCCATTTGACCTGTTCAAAAAAATCAATATACCTTTTCTTCCAGAGAAGATTGGTCTTAGTTACTTAATTTCCCCCAAACTTTTTAATTCAAATGTAGACTTACATTGTTAATGGACGGTACTTGAAAATTAATGGACACACTGAAATATTTAATATGGTCCAACAAAGTAATATACTAATATGCAGCCGAAAAGTAATTAAAAGTCCCCTCCTGCCCATCTGCCCCGTCCTCTTTTGATAGTGTACCAAAAGTGATGGGGGAGATATTGAACAATTTTTTTTTCTTCGGTATTCACCAAGGAGAAGGATATTGAATTATGTGAGGTAAGGGAAACTAGTAGAGTAGCTATGGATACTATGAGGTTCAAAGTAAAAGAAGTACTGACACTTTTGAAAAATATAAAAGTGGATAAGTCTCCAGGTCCTGATAGGACATTCCCTAGGGAAGTTAGTGTAGAAATAGCAGGGGCTATGACAGAAATATTTCAAATGCCATTAGAAACGGGAATAGTCCCTGAGGATTGGCGTACTGCGCATGTTGTTCCATTGTTTAAAAAGGGTTCTAAGAGTAAACCTAGCAATTATAGACCTGTAGTTTGACTGCAGTGGTGGGAAAATTAATGGAAAAGATACTTAGAGATAATATATATATAAGCATCTGGATAAACAGGGTCTGATTAGGAACAGTCAACATGGATTTGTGCCTGGAAGGTCATGTTTGACTAATCTTCTTGAATTTTTTGAAGAGGTTACTAGGGAAATTGACGAGGGTAAAGCAGTGGATGTTGTCTATATGGACTTTAGTAAGGCCTTTGACAAGGTTCCTCATGGAAAGTTGGTTAAGAAGGTTCAACTGTTGGGTATAAATGCAGGAATAGCAAGATGGATTCAACAGTGGCTGAATGGGAGAAGCCAGCGGGTAATGGTGGATGGCTGTTTATCAGGTTGGAGGCAGGTGACTAGTGGAGTGCCTCAGGGATCTGTGTTGGGTCCTTTGTTGTTTGTCATGTACAAAAATGATCTGGATGAAGGTGTGGTGAATTGGATTAGTAAGTATGCAGATGATACCAAGATAGGGGTGTTGTGGATAATGAAGAGGATTTCCAAAGTCTACAGAGTGATTTAGGCCATTTGGAAAAATGGGCTGAAAGATGGCAGATGGAGTTTAATGCTGATAAATGTGAGGTGCTACATCTTGGCAGGACAAATCAAAATAGGACGTACATGGTAAATGGTAGGGAATTGAAGAATGCAGTTGAACAGAGGGATCTGGGAATAACCGTGCATAGTTCCTTGAAGGTGGAATCTCATATAGATAGGGTGGTAAAGAAAGCTTTTGGCATGCTAGCCTTTATAAATCAGAGCATTGAGTATAGAAGCTGGGATGTAATGTTAAAATTGTACAAGGCATTGGTGAGACCAAATCTGGAGTATGGTGTACAATTTTGGTTGCCCAATTATAGGAAGGATGTCAACAAATTAGAGAGAGTACAGAGGAGATTTACTAGAATGTTGCCTGGGTTTCAACAACTAAGTTACAGAGATAGGTTGAATAAGTTAGGTCTTTATTCTCTGGAGCGCAGAAGGTTAAGGGGGGGGACTTGATAGAGGTCTTTAAAATGATGAGAGGGATAGACAGAGTTGATGTGGACAAGCTTTCCCCTTTGAGAATAGGGAAGATTCAAGCAAGAGGACATGACTTCAGAATTAAGGGACAGAAGTTTAGGGGTAACATGAGGGGGGAAACTTCTTTACTCAGAGAGTGGTAGCGGTGTGGAATGAGCTTCCAGTGGAAGTGGTGGAGGCAGGTTCGTTGGTATCATTTAAAAATAAATTGGATAGGCATATGGATGAGAAGGGAATGGAGGGTTATGGTATGAGTGCAGGCAGGTAGGACTAAGGGAAAAAAAGTTGTTCGGCACGGACTTGTAGGGCCAAGATGGCCTGTTTCCGTGCTGTAATTGTTATATGGTTATATGGTTATACCCACTGATAATAAATATCCCAAAACGTGCACTAAATTTTTGGAATCACCTTAAATCTAGGCCCCCCAGATCCACTCCAATTTAAAACCCTTCAAACACACGAGGGGAGCCCAGAAAAGAGTTCCCCGTGTCAGTTGATACTGAGATGAACTACCCCTATTCAGTTAAACCCTGACCAGCCTCAGATCAATACTGATCCCCAATCACCAGTTAGAGTGAACCAAATTATCAAACAATGTAAAGAAACTTATTTGGAACATTGGGATAAAGAAACCAAAAGACAAAGCAGATTAGAAAGTTACCGTGCCCTAAAAAGAGATTATAAAATTGGCAGACTATCTCTCAACTGTTAGAGACATAAAGCAGAGACAGACCCTCACCAAATACAGGTTAAGTGACCACTTTGGCAGTTGGAAAAGACAGAAGAGATTCTGGCAACCAAGATAAAATAGAATATGCGGCCACTGTTTGACATGAGGTTGAAACAGAGGTGCACTTCCTTCTAAAATGCAAAAAAAATTGACAAAACAAGGAAAACATTCTTTGACAAACTCAGTCTGGCAACCCCTGATTTTAAAGAACTAGATAACATATCAAAACTAAGAATAATCCTAGGTGAAGGAAATAAGGCACATCTTGGTCGGTGGGGGCGCTGCAAGCCGGCAGCCGTGTCAGCAGCGTGTCCGTTTTTTTCTTTTTTTTAAGTTTTTTTTAGTATGTTTTAATGTATGTTTTTAACTTTTCTTTGTATGTCTCATGTGGGGGGGGGGGGGGGGGGTGGGTAAGGGGGAAACTGCTTCGGTCGCCTCCTCCACAGAGAGGCAGCATCTTCCATGTCGCCTCCCCGTGGCCTAACATCGAGGATCGGTGTGTCCTTTCCCTGAGACGCGCCCGGGACTTCAGCCACGGGCGCAGCGCGGACACTCGGCGTGGAACGTACGAGCCCTTACCGGGGCGGAGCGCTCCATTTCACTGGACCACAGCAGCCTGAAGCCGCATTCTGCAGAGCTCCAGCTGGCGCGGCGTCCGCAGGCTGGGAACCCTCGTTGGGGGACCCCTGGAGGGGAGCTTCGACCGCTGGGCCTGAGGTCTGCAGTGCTTCTGGCTTTAGCGCTGCGGGAACGTTAAAACTTCGATCGCCGGCCTGCACCAACCTGAAGCCGCGGTCTCCGGTGGGGAGGTACAGTTTCAGGACTTACCTGGACTTTCACTCATCTGAATGCCCGCAGCAGCGGCTGCGGAGGGTTGAGGTCCCAACCACGGGGGTAAATGGAGGAGGACTGGCCAAATTTTGTGCCTTTCATCATAGTGATGAATGCCGTGGTGGATGTGTGTGTTAAATTTTTTTATTGCGTTTTTGTGTGTTCTTTTTCATTGTACCGCTGCTGGCAAATTCATTTCACTTGCACATTATGTGGAGTGGGCGGGCGGGCGTGATCCCGAGTGAGCATGCGGGCCACCAGCGAGGATGGCGAAAAGCAGCGGGGGTACCAGCCGATCTGTGGCTTCCGCCAGCGTGACAGAGCTGGGCCGGGGAAGTGGAGGACAGCCAGGTGGCAGCAGCCGTTATGGTCGCGCGGGGCACGCGATGAGAAGGTGGCCAGCGGGATGCGACTGAGTGGGGTGGGGGGGGGTGAGGATTTTATTAAAAATGTGTACAGAAAATTTCATGTGGATTTGCGAATGTAAAAGTAAAATCGCTAGCGAAATGGTAAAAAATCTTGGCATGTTTGCGTCTGGTTTTCGCGGAGTAACAAATCAAAGGCAAAATCAAAATGACATACACCCACACCGAGTTTTAAAAGTATATAGATAGATGTTCAGTGTTTTTCCATTGGGGTAAAATGCAATTGACAATTGTTGAATGGCTCAGTAACGTTTTTAAGTTTTAAAGAAAATTATCAAATTACAGTGCAAAATAAATTACTACCCTACACCAAAATTATTCTGCAAGTATCACTATTTCAGAGATTTGCGAATTGTGCATTTAAAAAAATACATTTAGTTCAGTTTGGTACTAGCACTGTTTTTATTTCATTTTACTGGTTCGTACCTTGTGATGTATATATAGACTTGACAGAAGGCTAGGGGATGCAGTAGGGGGGATAGGGAATACAGCAGTGACAGGATTCAATGGTGCTCCTTCAATACAAACCTGCCTGGAAGGAAGTGCAGGGTGTGTGGAAACACAAATACTGGCTGGTGAGACACCAATCCTAGCCTGTATAAGGTAGAAAAATACACAGGATAAGTAACTTTTCTTTTCAAATGGCAGAGATTTCCTTAATGCTGCTAAGGCAAATTTTTTGCATTAACAATGCTTCATTGTTCTAGAGTTGAAATGTTAAATGAAACAATCCTAAAATACACATACCAAATATTATCAGCACCATGAGTGCATGCGCGTGTGTCAAGAATTCAGCTTTTCCAACTAGTCATATTAATTGAAAATACCACACTCCATATTAAATTCATGCACTGATTTAAGTGAACAGTAGATTTTTTTAAAGGAAACAAAAGCATTAAAGGAAGAGAGTACTATTCTGAGAGTTCGATGAAGGATGGTGTGAAAGTAAAATGGAATGAAAATGCTGGTATTGACTGGTCAAGCCAAATGTTTTTTTTGCCCTACGTTGAATAATTCATTTAAGGTAGTTGTACACAAGCAAAGAAGAAAAAAAAAACTTGAGCAAACCACAAAGGTTCCTATCAATGACAATTACATGAATTAGTAAAAATAATGATGGAAAAGAGTGCTGGTTCTGTAAACTCAGTTACTTTTCGGATCACAATAGGAGGCTTTGTTGCACATTTCTCGAAATATGAAATTACACATTAACACAACAAACGTTGGTCTGTATTTTGCTTGGTGAAAACTGGGATTATGAGTCTTACAATGTGGAAACAGGCCTTTCGACCCAACTTGCTCAAATCGGCCAACATGTCCCATCTACATTAGTCCCACCAGCCTGCATTTGGCCCATATCCCTCTGAAATGAATGGGATTAGTTGAAGTGTTAGTGAGCGTTGTGTGTTTTGTCCAGTTTGTCCAAGATATATGTACTGCAGGAACATGCTCCTAAACATCGGGGGCAAACCACGGTAGTAGTACGTGCGCGTTTTGATGCGATTTAGACCAAATACGCCGCTATAGACTACTACTACCGGCTGCGGAGCCAAACATAGCGGCCGCAGATATGAATACAACTGGAGAGAGGAGTCGGGAGAGGAGAGAGAGGAGGAGGAGGAGACGCAAGCGGTGTGAGAGGAGGCAGAAACGGGGTAAAAGAGCAGGCTCTTACACGAGGCGGAGACGGGGGAAAAAGAGCAGACATTAGCGCTAGGCTAACAGCTAACCCCACCCGTCCTGCAGTGCCCTCGCTTCTCCTCTCTAATGTCCACTCCATGGACAACAAACTTGACGAACTGCGTCTTCTCAAGACAACATACAGGGATATAAGAGACTGCTGTGTGTTTGTTTTCACGGAATCATGGCTCCACGGCAATACAGCTGGAGGGAATGACATCATTCCGTGCGGACAGAGAGGCAGCTAGCTCTGGTAAGAGCCGAGATGGAGGCCTGTGCTTGTACATAAACAAGGACTGGTGTGTGAACACTACGATAGCCGGGAAACGCTGCTCTCCGCTGATAGAATTCTCATCGTGAAATGTCGGCCTTTCTATCTGTCGAGGGAATTCTCCGTTGCTTTTGTTGTGGCTGCATATGTTGCTCCAAGTGCAAATGTAAATTCTAAGGCCAACGAAGCACTGGGAGCCCTGCATGACGCCATCGGTGAGTTCCAGACCAAATATCCTGATAGCTTCATTGTGGTGGCCGGGGATTTTAATCACACCAGCCTTAAGACTGTGCTCCCAAAATTCAAGCAATATGTGGATTTTGAAACCAGGGGAGAGAACATCTTGGACTTGGTTTACACCAACACCCCAGAGGCTTACAAGGTAGCCCCACACCCTCACCTGGGCCACATTTCAGTGTTTTTAACACCAGCCTAGAGACCGCTGCAAAAACGAGTGGAGAGAAAACACACCAGGGTCTGGACAGAGGGAGCAGCCTCAGCACTGCAGGATTGCTTCCTGCACACTGACTGTGATGTGTTCAGGACAGCAGCATCCTATGATGACCTCATCAACATCGATGAGTACGCAGAGACTGTAACCAGCTACATTGCCAAGTGCACCGAGGATGTCACTATCATGAAAACCTTCACTGCACGTGGAAACGAAAAGCCATGGATGACGGCAGAGGTGCGCTCGCTGCTGAGGGCTCGTGATGCAGCCTACAGAGTCGGTAACACAGCCGCTCTTCGATCTACCAGGACTGCACTGGAAAAAGGAATCAGGGCAGCGAAACGTGCCTACGCGGGGAAAATCCAGGGACACCTCTGTGACACAGGAGACACCAGGAGGATGTGGAAGGGAATCCAAACACTGACGAGGTACAAGGCAAGGCAGCAGGTAACCGACACGCACACTTTTCTCCCAGATGAACTGAACAACTTCTTTGCAGGTTTTGATGCAGCAAACACCACACCCAAGGGGAGAACCAGCCCCTGCTTACAAACCGACCAGCCAGCCCTGACCATAGACTCAATGGACACATTGAGAATCCTGTCTAAGGTCAACCCGTGGAAAGCAGTCGGACCTAACAACATCCCAGGACGTGTGCTCAAGGAATGTGCTGAGGAGTTAGCAGATGTGCTAACAGACATCTTTAACATTTCCCTTAGTCAAGCCATTGTCCCCACATGCCTCAAAACCTCCACGATAATCCCCATAGCGAAGAAACCAGTGGTTGCCTGCCTAAATGACTACCGCCCTGTCCCCAATAATAATGAAGTGTTTTGAACGCCTGGTGAAACCCCACATTACTGCCAGCCTCCCCTCATCGTTAGACCCCCTCCAGTTTGCCTATCGCCCCAACCGTTCTACAGAGGATGCCATCTCTACCACGCTGCACACAGTACTCACGCATCTGGAAAACAATAACACATACGCCAGAATCCTGTACATTGACTTCAGCTCAGCGTTTAACACCATCATCCCACAGAGACTTGTGGAGAAACTAACCCTGCTGGGCCTCAACACCACCCTGTGTCACTGGATCTTGGACTTTCTGACAGAGAGACCGCAGTCAGTCCGTGTTGGCATGAACACTTCAGGCTCGATCACGCTGAGCACCGGCTCCCCTCAAGGCTGTGTGCTCAGCCCGCTGTTGTTCACACTGCTCACACATGACTGTGCTACCAGATTCAGGGACAATAAGATCATAAAATTCGCGGATGACACAACAGTGGTGGGACTCATCAGCGGAGATGACGAATCAATGTACAGGGAGGAAGTAAAACAACTAGTGGACTGGTGCGGCAAAAATAATCTAGAATTAAATGTCGACAAAACGAAGGAGATGGTTGTCGACTTCAGGAGGGCGCAGCCAAAGCATACACCCCTCAACATCAGTGGCACTGCAGTGGAGAGAGTGGAGAGCATAAAGTTCCTCGATGTGCAAATTACAGACAGCCTCACCTGGTCCAGGAACACCACTGAGACCGTCAAACTGCTTCAGCGACTGCACTTCCTGAGGAAACTAAAACAGGCCTCACTCCCCACTAACATCCTCAGGACTTTCTACAGGGGTACGGTGGAGTCTGTACTCACGTACTGCATAAATACGTGGTACTCCACCTGCAACTGTTCGGACAGGAAGGCTCTGCAGAGGGTAGTGAGGGGAGCAGAGAGGATCATTGGCGTCTCCCTACCCTCGGTACAAGAACTGTTCCAGAGCCGCTGTCTGAAAAAAGCTCAGAGAATTGCTAAGGACAAACTGCACCCCCTCCACATACACCTGGATCTCCTGCCATCAGGCAAGAGATATCGAAGCATCAAAGCCCGGACTACAAGACTGCTAAACAGCTTCCTACCACAGGCTGTGAGGCTGCTAATCAGTCACTCTGCACTCACAGTCACTTGATTCTGCGGCTGGCACGGACACTTTAATAACTGGCACTGGCCACTCAAATCAGCTGCCCCGGACATTTTTATGATTGGTTTATTGTGTTTTAACGTTGTGCTTTACCTGCTTTTAACTATTTATTTATACTGTTCCATCAGGGACTGGATTGTTTTTACTGTTATCATGTGTGAAACATTTTAAATTTCATGTGCGATGCTCCATTATTCCCTGGGAAACGTCTTTTCATTTTGCACTGTACAACTGTTGCTTGCAAGATGACAATAAAGGTTGATTGATTGATTGGTGTGATCCTTCTAATGTTTTAGATAATGATCATAACTCCACTTTGCTCTCTTAATTGATCAGTAAATAAATCTTGGCCATTGAGCTGTGGTCATAAGTGCTAGTAAAATCTAGTTCAAATTACTTTTATGGTGCCGAATTAACTACGGTTTTACAGAACAATGACAAATGAATTGATAACTAATTAACCTCAGCAATCTAGGATTGGGAATTCTCTGAGGGAATGTTATCCAAAATCCTGTAGAAAAGGTCTGCAACCCCTAACCTTTCTGGCCTGAATGTGGCGCAAGTCCCATGACAAGAGATCGACTGTTTCCCAGTTTAACGCGTGTCAAACAGTTTAAATCACTGCATCATAAGTGGCTCAATAATCACACATTGAAATAAAAAGTTGGTTACAAAATTTGAATGAGTTTTAGTTTCAATCCCAAGTTAAATCTGCACAAATTCCACATGGGTATCCGCCACTGAATGAAATGTTTTAAAAGTTTTAAATTACTTGAATACATCTAATAAAGTGAAAATTCAACCTTTTTTTAATTCACAAAATTTCCCCCCAAAAACGTTAGATGAACCGAATTAGAATTCTTAATTATAAACCACCAATATTTGATGAATTTTCAATGTACAAATAGCAGTATAAAGATGCGGCCAAAACACATGTCAACAAACTTCCATTAGAATCATTTTTTTTTTAAATTTTGTTGTGATGTCGTTTTAATTGCCTGCTTGCAATTCTTACCTCCTCCACTATTAGATGAATGTATTCAATCAAATCAAGCTGCTTTCTAGTCATGCAGCTCTATAGCAGTCACACGGTGTCATAGAGTGATACAGTGTGGAAACAGGCCCTTCGGCCCAACTTGCCCACATCAGCCAACATTCCCAGCCACACTAGTCCCACCCGTCTGCTTTTGGTCCATATCTCTCCAAACTTGTTTTATCCATGTACCTATCTAACGGTTTCTTCTTAAACGTTGGGATAGTCCCAGCCTCAACTGCCTCCTCTGGCAGCTTGTTCCATACAACCACCACCCTTTGTGTGAAAGTTACTCCTCAGATTCCTATTAAATCTTTTCCCCTTCACCTTGAAACTATGTCCTCAATTCCCCTACTCTGGACAAGTGATTCTGTGCATCTACCCGATTTATTCCTTTCATGATTTTATACACCTCTACAAGATCTCCAACACTCAGACTCTAGTCCTGGCAACATCCTTGTGTATCTCTGAACCCTTTTATACAATATCTTCCCTATAATATGGTGCCCCGAACTGAACACAATATTCTAAATGCAGTCTCACCAAAGTCTTATACAACTGCAACATAACCTCCCAACTTCTATACTCAACACTCTGACTGACGAAGGCCAATGTGTCAAAAGCCTTTTTGACCACCTTATCTACTTCGGACTCCACCTTCAAGGAACCATGCACCTGCACTCCTTGATCCATCTGTTCTACAACACTCCCCAGTGGGCTACCATTCACTGTGTAGGTCGTGCCCTTGTTAGACGTCCCAAAATGCAACACTCCACAATTCTCTATTAAATTCTATCAACCATTCCTCCGCCCACCTGGCCAACCAATCCAGATCCTGCTGCAATCTTTCAAAACCATCTTCACTAATTGCAAAACCACACACTTTTGTATCATCAGCAAACTTGCTAATCTTGCCCTGTTCTCATCCAAATCATTGTTGTAGATACCAAACAGTAACGGCCTAGCATCGAACCCTGTGGCACACCACTAGTCACAGACCTCCAGTCCGAGAAGCAACCTTCCACCATCACCCTCTGCTTCCTTCCATGAAGCCAATTTTCTATCCATTCAGCTATCTTTCCTTGGATCCCATGCAATCTAACCATCCAGAGCAGCCTACTATGCAGAACCTTGTCGAATGCCTTACTGAAATCAATGTATCCATGCAAAAGCTCTGCCCTCAGACTTTTTTGGTCGTCTTTAAAAAACTCAGATGTGTGTGAAACGACCTCCCATGTACAAAACCATGCTGACTATCCCCAATCAGCCTTTTCCCATCCAAATGCTTGTATAACCTATCCCTCAGAATACTCTAGTAACTTTCCTACTACAGATGTTAACCTCACCGGCCAAAAGTTCCCAACATTTTCCCTGCAGCCCTTCTTGAATTGAAGCACAACGTGCCAGTCTTCCGGCACCTCTCCTTTATTTAAGGACGACTCGTAAATTTCAACCAGGGCTCCCGCAATTCCATCACTAGTTTCCCACAATGTTATCAGCTATCTGAACAGGCCCTGGAGATTTGTCTACCTTCATACACGATAGTCCTTCGACATCAACACCGACTGCTCTCAAGACACTTCCTTTGACTGCCCCAAGTTCCTCCGTCCCACTGTCTTTCTCCTCGGTAAACAGAGGAGAAATATCTTTCCCATCTCCTGTGGCTCCACACAGAAGTGACTGCTTCGATTCCCTAGAGGTCCCACTCTCTCTCTCTCGTTACCCTTTTCCCCCTTATCATATTTGGGATTGTCTTTAATGCTACCCACAGAGCTATCTCCTGGCCCCTTTTTGCCCTTCTGAATTCCTTTTTCAGTTTACTCCTTAGTTCCCAAAACTCCTCAAGGGATGCACTTGATCCCAGCTGCCTATATCTGCCCCATGCATCCTTTTTGTTTTAGACCAATGCCACGATTTCCCTCATCAGCCAAGCTTCCTTACACTTGCATGCTTTGCTCTTCACTCTAACAGGGACATGCATATCCAGAGGTGTTGTCAGCACACTTTTAAAAACATCCCATTTGGCTGATGTTCCTTTCCCCTCAAATAACCTGCTCCAGTCAACTTGAGCGAGACCTTCGCTCATACCCTCAAAGTTGGCCTTACCCCAGCATTTTAACACGTCCGTAGCCATAACTATCTTAAACCTAATCGAACTGTGGTCACTGGTCCCAAAAGGCTCCTCCACACACTTCATTAACTTGCCCTTCCCAATTTCCCAATACTAGATCCAGTGTTGCCCTCTCACGTGTGGGGGGGGGTCTCTACACACTACTTGAGAAAACTTTCCTGAACACTTTTGAGGAATTGCACCCCATTTAAACACTTCAACATTATGGTTTTCCCAGTCAATATTGGGAAAGTTAAAATCTCTGACCTGCAGCTGTCTGCAATCTCCTGCCATATTTGTTCTTCTAATTACCATTGAGTATCTGGGGGTCTGCAGTACACCCCCAACAAGGCGATCATCCCTTTCTTGTTCCTCAGCTCCACCCATATAGCCTCACTAGACGAATGGTCCTTAATGTCACCTCTGTCGGGACATCCTCCTTCAGCAGCAATGCAACGCCTCCTCCTCTTTTTCCCTCACCCCTGCCTCTCCTGAAACTCCTGAACCGCAGAACATTAAGCTGCCAGTCCTGCCCCTCTCTTAACCAGCTTTCCATAATGGCTACAACGTTCCAGTCGCTCATACCTATCCATGCCCCAACCTCATCTGCATTACACGTCAGGGCCCTTGTATTAAAATACGTGCAGTTTAAACCAACCCTCCTTCCTCGCTCTCTGCCTTTCACCTGCCTATTCTGAATGGATTTTCTTAGAATAAAGAGATGAGTGGTATCAAGAGTGGAGCATATAACTGCTTTGTTCAAGAAGGAACTGCAGATGCTGGAAAATCAAAGGTAGTCAAGAATGCTGGAGAAACTCAGCAGGTGCGGCAGCATCTATGGTGCTAAGGAAATAGGCAACGTTTCGGGCCGAAACCCTTCTTCAGACTGATGCAGGGTGAGGGGTGGGGAGAAGAAAGGAAGAGGAGCCAGAGGGCTGAGGGAGAGCTGAGAAAGGGAGGAGACAGCAAGAGCTACCAGAAATTGGAGAATTCAATGTTAAGCCACTGGGATGCAGACTGCCCAAGCGGAATATGAGGTGCTGCTCCTCCAGTTTCCGGTGGTGCTCACTCTGGCAATGGAGGAGGCCCAGGACAGAAAGGTCGGATTCGGAATGGGAGGGGGAGTTGAAGTGCTGAGCCACAGGGAGATCAGGTTGGTTAATGTGGACCGAGCGAAGGTGTTCGGCGAAACGATCGGCAAGCCTACGCTTGGTCTCACCGATGTAGATCAGCTGACATCTTGAACAGCGGATGCAATAGATGAGTTTGGAGGAGGTGCAGGTGAACCTCTGTCACATCTGCTTTATAAGCTATTGACAAATCTTAATGTGCAAGGGATGGAAACTTATTTTGCTGGCTTACGTACTGAACGTGTTTGCATGTTTGCAACTGACTTTGAAACTTGAAAAGGGAGACTCAAGTACTCAAAGGCCAACAGCTTTCTCACCTGAGTGTTTGAAGTCACTATCAATGCAACTGTTATATTTGGCTGTGGGCTCCCACTTGGGATGGGCAGTGTAGGTACTTAAGTTGCCATCAAAGGAGCTAATGCAGGGATGCCAAAGTGGTGAACGTTTGGAATTGTGCATGGTATAGAATCAGAATCCTGTCAAAAGCACCATTAAAAACACTTTCACAGCACTATTGTAACCGATTTAGTCAATATATTAGAATTTACTGTAAACTCTCTTCACTAAATCTAATTCAAAATTATGAGAAATTAATGACCCGTTATTCCAAATAATCAATAGAGTGAACAATCTATATTTTCAATTTCAATTTGCAATTTCAACTACAATCTTGGGCACAAACTACTAATGCTATTTAGTTTTTTTTAATGGCCATACTTACTATATCACTTCCAGACAGTGAAGCAGCTGATGAAGAGCAGGCTGATGAGAGCTGAAGTGGGCTGGACAAAGACATAGGTGATGCTTGGCTATAGGGAGATTCAGAATCTCTGCCTTGTTGGTGATCTCTGTTGACATTACCAGTCGTCTTATCCACTGGTTCAATCTTAACACCATTATCTGTTTTGGGAAGAACAAAAAAATGTGACATGTAGAGATACAGAGAATCAACAGCTTAAAAATTGTTTTAAGCATATGAACAAAACTTTTTCACATGGTTTTAATTCCACACCTGATACAAAACATCAGTTTTGCCATATTGGGTTTCTTTTTCAACATTCTGGTTCCATTGCTGATTTCCAGCATCCACAATGTCAATGTTAGCAATTTTTAGTTCTTAAACCTATACTTGAAGTATTGCAGCAACCCACAATACAGGATTTACAGAAAAAGACCAAGTTAGGTGCCAAGTATAATACTGTACCAAGGAAGATATCGCTTTTATCCTTCCATTGTGCAATTTTTTTTTAATTTATCCGCCTTTGCTGTGGAGAACTGGATATTTCTGGCAGAATATTAAATGTTGATGAAGATTCACATAAGGTATAGCACCGTCAGCTGCAGAGTAAATGCTTCTACAATTAAGTTATTGTTCAGGAAAGCCATATCCATAATATCCAATTATATAACTAAATAATGAAGCACAAACAACCCATGGTAATGAGAGTCATACAGCTTTACAGCATGGAAGCAAGCCATTTGACCCAACTTGCCCATGCCGACCAATTTAGCATTCTTGGCTAATCAAATTTGCCAGCATGTGGCCCATATCACTCCAAATCTTTCCTCCCCATGTTTCTGTCCAAATTTCCTTTGAATTTAATTGAAACATTATCCAAAAAAAAAAAATCAGTGTGTCACTGAGGCCAGCCAATCACAAAACTGTTTGGTGGAAGGGGCGGATCTAAAGAAAAATGGTGGAGTGGTGCAGATTAGCAGTGGTGACAGAGGACTCAGTCTAAAGTACAGAGGCTTTTCTGTGGCCATGAGCAAGACCATGATCAGTATGGTGTGTTGCTTCCTAGGTGTTGAGGTCAAGAATGTCATAGTGGGTACAGAGCATTCTGGAAGGGGAGAGGAGCCATTTGTAATAATGACCTGAGAAAGGAGAGACTAGGTTCTGCAAGAGTAAGGGAGAAAACTGAAAAGGACTTCCAGGGTTGTAATCTCATGACTACTCAATTCACATGCTAGTGAGTATCGAAACAAGAAGATAGCATTGATGAAATGAGTGGCTAAAGACCAGGAAGGCAGACTTCACATTTTTTTTTTAAGACTATTTGGATCTCTTCTGTGATTGGGATGGGTTAAACCAGAACTGGTGGAGAACCAATATTCTTGCATGGAAATTTTCCAGCGCTATGTAGGAGAACTTAAACTTGTGAGGCCAGGGCTTCAGACACCAAAATGAGAGCACAACAGGTGGGAAGTTTGACTCGCATGTAGAAAATAGAATATAGTCCAGAGGGATGAATGGGAGGGCCAGGTCAGAGCTCACAGGAAAGATGGCGAGCACAGAGTGTGGATAAGCACGAGAAATTATGATATTGTTGCAATCAAAGAAAGATGGTTGAGGGAAAGGTTAAGCTTAATGTTCCAGAGAGGCATGTAAAGAGGGGTTTTGCACTGCTGATCAGGGAAAGCATTCCAGCAGAACTCGTGAAGATACCCTGGAGGGATGAGACAATAAGCCACCTAGCAAAAATTAAGGATGAACAAAGGGGTGATCGCTTTGTTGGGTTTATACTAAAGACCTACCAATACTGAAGCATAGAAAAGTAGGCATATTGCAGAAAGGCGTAAGAGCAGGTTGTAGTAGTGTGCCATTATTATTTTCTAGATATTGACAGGGATTGCCTTAAGTACTGGAGCTATAATGGGGTGGAATTCATAAAATAAATCCAAGGTGCTTCTTTTTTTTTTAAGCAAAATGTATAGTCTTGCCAAGCAGGGGCAGTGAGTGGGGCTGGAAAAGTTAGAAGTGTCTGAACAAACCGGGAACTGGATCCATAGTTTAGTAAGCTTTAAATTAGTCATGGAAAAATAAGGTTGGTCTTAGAGTTCGGGCCTTAAACTGGTAAGAAAACAGTATTGCCATAGTGCAAGACTGGACCCGACACAAGTTGTGTGAGAAGGAACTGCAGATGCTGGTTTAAACCAAAGATAGACACAAAAAGCTGGAGTAACTCAGCAGGACAGGCAGCATCACTAGAGAGAAGGAATGGGCGACGTTTTTGGGTCGAGACCCTTCTTCAGATTGGGACGTAGATTGGGAGCAGCTGGATAAAGGGAAAACAATGCCAAATAAATGGAAAGCAAGAAAGTATTTGTGGAAAAATTAAGTCTCCTCAGGGAGTAAGTGGCAAGCTGTGTGTAGAGCTAGGACTTTTCAGTTTCTGAAGGAATACTTGTTAGGAGTATGTGGTTTGAGAATTAATTGAGGGGTTTGCCAATATTCTGGAGCACGTCTATACCATGACGTAGGAAGTGATGGAAATGTTGGTGCACACTAAGGCGGATAACTCCCTAGGTCCTGATGAGATGCGTCCCACGATTCTAAAGAGGGAAAACTGTGGCGGGTCTGATAAAGATTCCTGCATCGTAGTTAGCCATGCATAAAGTACCAGAAAACTGGAGATTACCAGCTTCTCTTCCAGATGAACCATAAAAAGCATCTTGTACCTGAATATAGGCAACTGCTCTATCCACGACCATAGAAAAATTGCAGATTGTGTACACAGTTCAGAGTTTCCAATCAAGACTTCACAAACCAGACTTTCCAACCAAACCCTATCAATTCCATCTAAACTTTGTGCCACCTTGGAAAAACCATTAATCAACATTTACACCCTGGTTAATCTGTCTTCTTTCCTTTCCTGTCAGGCAGAAGACACAAAAGCTTGAAAGCCTGTACAAGATTCAAGAATAGTTATTTATTTGTTATCAGACAATAAGACTTTTGACTCGACTCTGTAAGTGACCTCTTCGATGCCACGGGTGAATGGCAAATCTTCCAATCTACCTAGGTGTGGCCGTTTCCTTTTAAAAGTCTGCATCATCTTTGCACTGTTTATTTCCTTCTCTGCATTACCTGATGTATTCATGCATGGTATTATTTGTTTACTTTGCGCACAGTTTTCCACTGTATTTCAGTATGCGACAGAAATAAACCAATTCAAATAGCTACATCCTTGTAGTTATTGATCTTGCCTTCAGAAGTTCTCAGAATCAGGGTATTCCATTGGATTCCTCTCTTGTGCCTTATTAATGGTGGAAAGTACTTGGCGAAATCAGTAGACATGTCATCTACTTCAAAATATATAGCTTTTGCCTTTCCACAAAGCCACAGCATTTGACTAGTTTCAAAATGTTTCCGAATAAGTTAATCTTAAGAGGGCAAGTATAAATAGAATTATTGCATGTTGTGGGTAGAGCTTATAGTGACCATCCCCTGACACTGATGTGGCAAACTTTGCTTTCGACTTATCAGAATGAACGTATGCTGCATACAGGAATTGGACATTATGAATTCATTAGAAAACCTCTGGCCTTCAATTTGTGTCTTGAAGATTGTCTTAGAGTACTTCCCCATGATGATAGAGTGTAGAACTATGGGTAGTAATGAAACCAAACTGACATTTGCTTTCTGACCTTGAAATCACAAATTCCTTCTTTCTTCCTATTCCTCCCAGTGCACTATATCTTAAACACTGTAATGGCTGTTACAGGGAGAACGGAACCAGATTAATTCCATCGTTCAACAATGCCGCATTGCCATTAATCAATATCACCACATGTGTTTCACCATTTAATAAGATCTTTGATAGAAAGTCTCAAAAAAATCCTCACTTGATTGATCTTTAACGGGGAGTACACAATACAATACACCTTCTCTTGGAAATTGCAGTAGTAGACCACAAATTAGCGTACAACTCCATTATTCTTGGCAAATACAAAATGGCCAAGTTCTTCAGAAGGAAAGCCTCAACAATTAAAATACATTAGGCTGATTAAGTCTATTGTTGACAAATGCAAATGTTTATCTTCAAATAGAAGTATCTTTGGCTCTATCTTAAACGAGCAATCACTTATTCTGAAACAACGTTCTTGGGTTTTCCCATACATGGGGAAACAATCTACAGGCAAACATGGCCAGAATCTTAATTATATTGTTCATCCTTCTTGCAATGAAGTGCAATATTGCATTTGCACAATTATTTCCTACACCCAATTGCTAACTGCTTCACCCAGAGGTCATCCAAATCACTCTGTATGGGAATAATTCAGAGATTTTCTCCATTTAAACCACTGTTGTTCCATTCTTCTTACCAAATAGGATAACAGTACATTTGTCCACCTGACAAATTTTAGTCCACTCATTTTTCCTATTATGATACTCTCAATCTGCTTCTCTGTCTGTTTCCAGATTTTCAGAAAACATGTTACTTAAAGAAAAAGTACAACGTTTTCTGAAAATCTAGAGATGGGCAGAAAAGCAGATTTATTGGTCTATCACCAAAACAGACCAAAGACAAGGCCCTTACACTGATTTCTGCGAGACCCAACTCACCAATCCTGATCAGTCTGAAGAAGGGTTTCGGCCCGAAACGTCGCCTATTTCCTTCGCTCCATAGATGCTGCTGCACCCGCTGAGTTTCTCCAGCAATTTTGTGTATCACCAATCCAATAATGACTTTTCTTTATTACATAATGCTTTCCATGCTAAAACATATTACCCCCATGCATAAACTCTTTTGTTGAGAACAATATCAGCTTTTCCAGTCTAACCCAACAGCTGAAATCCCTCATTGAATTATTAGAACCATGCTACTAAAATGTTTTCTGTAGGCCCTTTCAAAAGTATGATGACCAGAATAGTCTAAACAGATGTGCTGTACAAAGTATTTGGTTGCATCATGGGCTGGTACAGTAATTACAACTTACAAGAAGCAGCACAGAGTGGTGGACACTATCCACCGCTCTATTCAAAGCATCTACATGTGCTCCTCTCACTGCCTAGTTTATCCTACAAAAGCCTAGCTTTTCTGTCACATATATTATGATACTCTCAATATGCTTCTCTGGAGATAGGCATGGAGCAGAAAGTAGAGAAGCGTGAAGTTTCACACCTCCATGTTTAGGAACACATTTGTTCAATGATCAGGTTTTTGAACCAATCTACAGAGTCCTAATTCTATCGTGACAAAAGACAATGGATCACCTCTTACACTACCGTGGACATGGTTTTCTAAATGTCTTAACTTTCTGCAGTCTGCTTTCTTTTAGAAACTATATCTAACATTTGTGCTTGTCTGATTTTATGTGCCATTGATTCTGCTGCAAGCAAGATTTGCATTGTACCTGCACCACACTGTACTTGTGCATATGACAATCAATTCACCTTGACAGGACCAGAATTGGATACAATGCTCCATAGAATCTAAAGTGCAAGGCCCCCATAACTTCATGCTGGTATATTCTGTGCCTCAAAATGATATAACCAGTTTTATACATGCATTACCTCCAAATTGTTCAACATGCCCTGCAACAGTCTTGGTTCCTTCAGAGTTAGGATATGTCTATGTGGCCATTCCTTATTTTATTACTGCCAAAGTGCATCACCACACACTTCGTTTAATTTCATCCACCTCTACCAATTCAGATAGCTCGTCTTTCAGATTTTTACTTTCCTTCTCATTGTTCATCACTTTAAACCGCCATGGATTACCAAATAAATTGGAAACTTTACTTTGTGCCCTGGTACCATATTAACCCACTCTTAGCACATCACTATGGAACACAATGATTTAGCATCCTCCAGTATGAATACCATTTATCATTACTCTGCTATCTGCCTTTAAGCTAATTGCATAAACATGTTGCAAATAACCCTTTAATTCCACAGACCTCAATTTTGTGTGGAACTTTACCAAACAACTTTTCAAAATGCATGCAGGAAACAAGTGCCATGATGTCCTGATTCTCAGTTCTAAAGCTTCCCCACAACACATCTGCTAGAAGAGTATTACTTTTACTATTTTCCATTCTGTTGCCATCTATCACAGAAGGATGAGAGGAGATCTTATAGAAACACATAAAATTCTTAAAGGATTGGATGGAAAATGTTCCCAATGTTGGGGGAGTCCAGAACCAGGGGTTACAGTTTAAGATTAAGGGGCCATTTAGGACTGAGACAAGGAAAAACGTTTTCACCCAGAGTTGTGGATCTGGAATTCTCTGCAACAGAAAGCTGTGGAGGCCACGTCACTGGATGTATTCAAGAGAGAGAGTCGGATATAGCTTTTAGGGCTAACAGAATCAAGGGATATTGGGAGAAAGCAGGAACAGGGTATAAATTTTGGATGATCAGCCATGATCATTTTGAATGGCTCGAATGGTCTCGTCCTGCACCTATTTTCTATGTTTCTATCGAGTGAATATTAGAAACATAGAAACATAGAAATTAGGTGCAGGAGTAGACCATTCGGCCCTTCGAGCCTGCACCGCCATTCAATATGATCATGGTGGATCATCCAACTCAGTATCCCGTACCTGCCTTCTCTCCATACCCCCTAATCCCCTTAGCCACAAGGGCCACATCTAACTCTCTCTTAAATATAGCCAATGAACTGGCCTCAACTACCCTCTGTGGCAGAGAGTTCCAGAGATTCACCACTCTGTGTGAAAAAAAGTTCTTCTCATCTCAGTTTTAAAGGATTTCCCCCTTATCCTTAAGCTGTGACCCCTTGTCCTGGACTTCCCTAACATCTGGAACAATCTTCCTGCATCTAGCCTGTCCAACCCCTTAAGAATTTTGTACGTTTCTATAAGATCCCCTCTCAATCTCCTAAATTCTAGAGAGTATAAACCAAGTCTATCCAGTCTTTCTTCATAAGACAGTCCTGACATCCCAGGAATCAGTCTGGTGAACCGTCTCTGCACTCCCTCTATGGCAATAATGTCCTTCCTCAGATTTGGAGACCAAAACTGTACGCAATACTCCAGGTGTGGTCTCACCAAGACCCTGTACAACTGCAGTAGAACCTCCCTGGTCCTATACTCAAATCCTTTTGCAATGAAAGCTAACATACCATTCGTTTTCTTTACTGCCTGCTGCACCTGCATGCCTACCTTCAATGACTGGTGTACCATGACACCCAGGTCTCGCTGCATCTCCCCCTTTCCCAATCGGTCACCATTTAGATAATAGTCTGCTTTCCCGTTTTTGCCACCAAAATGAGTGAATATTGGAAGATTGTGGCAAGCCCTTTTATAATCTCAACACCCAATCCAAGCAACCTTAACCAATCTCATCTGGAACTTGTAGTATTTAACTACTTAGCCTTTTGGTACTTTCCATAATTTTCATCTTTTTCATTTTGTCTCCCTTTCTGAAACTCTGGCAGTATCATCTCTCAAAGCACGGAATTAGTCAAAAGCAGCATGCAATCTCTAAAAAGGACTTCTAGCTGTTATTCTGTCATGTTATTAGTTCTAACATGGACCACAAAGAGTGGCTCCTCCTCTCCTCCAATAAATTAAAGATGTCCCTAATGCTACAACATACTAAGCCCCAATACTACTTACAAAAGAATGCCACGGGATTTTGCAGTCCTCCCTACTTTGTTAGCACTCATTCTTTCCAACCTCCTGTCCCCAGCAACTACTACTAATTTTGTCCTGATTCACACAGGTAGCAAGAGTACTGTACCAAATGGATAGGAATTCCATTGAAAAGGTCAGGATAATGGCTCGCATGGTTCATATCTCAGCATGTCAATACTTCTGTTCTCATTAGATCATGTGAAAGGAGTAGAATTAGGCCATTCGGCCCATACTGCCAGAGTCTACTCCGCCATTCAATCATGGCTGATCTATCTCTCCCTCCTAACCCCATTCTCCTGCCTTCTCCCCATAACCTCCGACACCTCTACTAATCAAGAATCTATCTATCTCAGCCTTAAACATATACACTGATTTTTCCTCCACAGCCTAGTGTGAAAAAGAATTCCAGATTCACCACCCTCTGACCTCTAGTTCTAGACTCTCCCACTAGTGGAAATACCCAATCCGAATCCACTCTATCCAAGCATTTCACTATTCTGTACATTACAATGAGGTCCCCCCTCATTCTTCTAAACTCCAGCGAATATAGTGCCATCAATCGTTCATTATATGTTAACCTACTCATTCCCGAGATCATTCTTGTAAACCTCCACTGGACCCTCTCCAGAGCCAGCACATTCATCTTGAGACATTGTGCCCAAAATTGCTCACAATATTCCAAATGCGACCCGACCAGTGCATTTGAGCCTCAGCATTACATTTCTGTTTTTGTATACAAGCTCTCTCGAATTAAATTCTAGCATTGCATTTATTTTCTTTACTACAGGTTCGGCTTGCAGATTAACGTTTTAGGAATCCTGCACCAGCACTCCCAAGTCCATTTGCACCTCCAATTTTGGATTCTCTCCCCATTTAGAAAATATAATCTACACCTTTATTCTTACTACCAAAATGCATGACTCCATACTCTGGTGTCCTATATGCCTTCTGCCACTTCTCTGCCCACTCTCCCAACCTATCCAAGTCCTTCTGCAGAGTCCTTGCTTTCTCCACACTACCTGCCCCTCCCCATCTGCAAACTTGGCCACAAAGCCTTCAATCCCCTCATCCAAATCATTAATATACAATGTGAATAGCAGCAGCCCCAGCATCAAGCCCTGTGGAACTCTTATAGTCATTGGCAATCAACCAAAAAAAAACCTTTATTGCCCCTCTTTGCCTTCTGCCATCTAGCCAACTTGATATCCATATCTGCCTATTTTATCGTCAACTTCTAAGTACTCCGTAACCTCATCCATTATAACACCAAAGTCAGACTAACTGGCCTATAGTTCACACTATAGACACAAAATGCTGGAACTCAGCAGGGCAGGCAGCTTCTCTGGAGAAGGAATGGGTGATGTTTTGGATCAAGACCCTTCTTCAGGCCATCAGTCTGAAAAGGGGTCTCGACCCGAAACGTCACCCATTCTATCTCTCCAGAGATACTGCCTGTCCCGCCGAGATAGTCCAGCATTTTGTGTCTATCTTCAGTTTAAACCATCATCTGCAGTTCCTTCCTATCGTTCCCACTATTCTGCTTTGCTCCTTTCTTGTGCAGCGGGGTAATATTGGCAATTTTCCAATCATCTATCAATGCTTCCACAATCTCTAAAGACACCTCTTTCAGAACCCTAGGGTGCAGTCCATCAGGTCCAGGTGACTAATCCACCTTCAGCACTTTCAGTTTCCCAAGTACCTTCTCTCTAGTAATAGTTCTAGCAGGTAGTTCTGAAAATAACAGAAATTAAACACAAACCTATAATATTGAGAGCCAAAATAGCATATGGAATATATTAGGTGGATCGATTCTTTAAAATAAAAATTACTCCAAGTACATATAGTAAAAAGCAAAACATTTTACCCTGAAGGAAACTAAAGAGCCTTTGCAAACTACATCTAGGTGAGGAGAAAGTAGTCAGAAGGGCCTTGTCAGAAAGACCCTAAATAGGTTTACCCAATGAGGTTCGCAAAGATTAAAATTTACACTTTAATCTGCTTCAATTCAGTATAGGAAAGTATTACTAACCAGAATCAGATGATCCAGGGATTTTCACCGCACCCCATTTCTTCTTGATCCACTCTCTGTAATCTATTACCTCTTGTGTCACTTTAATAATTCTTCCAAGAGTGCTGAAAAAATATATATAAAATATAAGGCAATGAAAATCCTTCATTATTAAATTCATTGTTGTAATATCCTACCTCTCAGAATCTCTGTTTGGATAAGATCTTGCCAACGGTGATACAGCATGACTTAGGACAATGTACGCATAATCAAAGACCTGCTTGACTTGCATGGCTCCATATGAACTCCTCCCTACATCATATCCTACCAGAAAGGAGAATTCAACATTCTTTGTCAGTTCTTAACATGAAGTACAAAATATAAACAAAGAAAAATCACAACAGCCCAGTTGCATTCATCCATTTTCTCACATCTGAATAACTTATTGCAGCATTCATTGGCCATTGTTTTGCAAACATTGATATTTGCTCTACAACTATCAGTTACGAGGCCAGCCACAGGATATGGTCAGGACTCGAGGGCAGGTTAGGACTTTATTCCTTAGAGCCAAAGAGGATGAGGTGTGATCTTAGAGGTGTATATGAGGGGGAAAGATAGGATAAATGCACTAATCTTTTAACCAGAAGAGAATGAAGAACTAGAGGACATAGGTTTAAAGTGAGGGGGAAAGATTTAAAAGAAACCCGAGGGGTAACATTTTCCACAGAGGGTAGTGAGAATATGGAACAAGATGTCAGTGGAGGTAGTTGAGGTGGGTACTATAACAATGTTTAAAAGACATTTGGACATGGATAGGAAAGGTTTAGAGGGATATGGGGCAAAAGTAGGCTCATGGGACTGGTGTAGACAGGAGATCTTGGTCGGCACGGGCAAGTTGTCCAAAGGGCCGGTTTCTGTACTGTACGAGTAAGACTACGACTGTCCAAATTCCTTTTAAAATCTTTGTCGTTGTGAAATCACTGAATATTGCATAACATAGTCAGAGTTTGTTTCACTACAAATTGTCCCAATTGGGTGAAAGGAAAGCAAACTCTCAAAATATGTAATGAGAAGAACTGAGTGAATGGTAACTGGCCTAATGTTAAAATGTCATCAGTAATGCTAAAGAGTATTTTCAACAAAATGAAGTTTTCATACCTGGGGGGGGGGGGGGATCTTACAAGCAAGATCACTCAATGAGAATGGCTTATTTTGTTTTTAAATGCCGAGATGTTAAATTTAGAATATTTAAATGCTTCAATCTGAACCATTCCATTTTCCCCAATCGGCAAGGCAGTGCCAAGACTCCAAAAGGAAAATTAAAAAATTGGAATAGTGAATAAACTGATAAGATACACCCAATTGGCTACTTTATAGTAGAACATTATGTTCCAATTCAATAGGCAATGTTTACAGCTAACCAGAGTGTCACCAGTATTAGTGCCACAATCTGCAATAAATAAACTGTACAGTACATGTAAAACTCCTACTGACTTCTTCCAAAAGAAACTGGCTAACCAGCTAATTTGTTATGAAAAGGTGAGACTCCAATGTCTTCATCATTCCTTAATTATTAACATTAACAATGGCAATCCATGCTTACTTCTAGCACTCAGATATTTCTATGAAACTCCGAAGACCAAACTCAGAGTTGAAAATTCTGTAAACACTCCACAGGTCAACCAACATCTGGTCCACTTAAAGGGAGACCTTTTAATATGATTTTATAGCAATTCACTAATTCTGTGAAATAAAAACAATTTATTGCTAGTAGGAGGAAGGAGAACAAATGTGTGACTACTTTAAGAAAATTTGAATAGCTCAGGTAATTATCTAGTGTATTAAAAATAGTGTATATTACAAAAGATGACAATTCAATCTAAACTATTGGCTGTAAATGCCTCGACTATAAAAGTCAAGCATGCGAATGACATGTTATGTAATTTTAGACCAAAATTATCAATCACAACAGAAAAATACTGATATTGATAAAAAACACACCTACTCCAAAATAATCAAAAATTCTGACACGAGACAAAAAGCCACTCGGCAAATGGGCAAATGATGCAATCAAATGGGTTATTTTCCAATAACATTTACATTTTAAATCAGTGCACAGCATGCACATTGGATCATTTATCCTTCGTGAATTGGGAGGATTTAGCATTGGTCGCTTCGATTACATATTTCAAGTGCACTAAGGCAGCTGCTGTGGGTAGATCTGGACTCAAATGCATGCAAGTGGCCAGGGATTACTGTTGCCTGGTTGACAATGCATCGTGCAACTTCTGATGTCCTGATCTTCGAACACTCTAATCCTCCTATCAACAAATGGATGTGCTAGCACATTGAGAGCCATTGTGAATTTCATCAATGTCTGCTTTTGCTAAGGGTGGCTGCTGAAATATGGGAGATAGTAGATGATCGCCAGGGCTACGCTGTGAAACTTTGTCCGAGGGCAATATTGTACTGCAAAGACAGATCAGTAAAGTGTGTTGTAGATACACAAAAAAGCTGGAGAAACTCAGCGGGTGCAGCAGCATCTATCGAGCGAAGGAAATAGGCAACGTTTCGGGCCGAAACCAAGTGTGTTGTAGATGTTGCACATGCCACAAGCAAACCCAGTTAAGCCAGCAGCAGGCCCGTCTGCCATGGATTTGCTGGAACATCCAGCTTGCACATCATGGATGTGGACAGAGGACCCACCTGGAAGACCCGGCTTGCATGTTGCGAGAGGGAGTGCACGGCCTCGACGGTGGAGTGGGCGCTGGAGACCCTGCTCAGCCAGGGGTTCAGCTGAACCGGGTGTCAATCCAAGAGGTCATGTGTATGAACCGCACGAAGCCTACAGCGGTGGCAGAGCAGCAGTGGTGGACACGACGGCTACCCTTAGCCAGGCCAACCTTGCAACTCTGCCAGGACAATGAGCTTTCATGGTCGTCAAGAACACTTCACTTACAACAACTAGGACTTGAAAATGGCACCAAATCTGCTGACTGTATACTGTCTCAGTGTACTACTGTTATACACTTGTACTGCATCTGAGAGGCCTATCTAATTTGTATCCACGTGCTTATATATAAAGATACTTGTACTGAACTGTATACAAAAATGAATTTCACTGTACCTCAGTACACATGACAAATAAAGTACCATTGAACCATGTTGAGTAGGAGGCACATCCACTCGTATGCCTTGGTGAATGAGTTGACAATGCTTCAACTTTAGACTTAGCATGTAAACATAGGCATTATCTGCAAATTGTAGCTGGACTTAGGAAGCTCAGGTGACATTTGTTCTGAAGACTAGTTGCCATGAATTTCCCCATTACATCTGATGATTAGTTCCTCTAACGTTTGTTGGGGGGGAGGTGCCATATTGTGTTTGGAAAACTGAGAGGCAGCATTGGGCAGTCGTACAGCCGCAACTGAGATGTGTCTATTGTAGATTCGTGGGTTAAGATTATGGCTTGCATGTTTTAAGAACATCATGTAAAATCCCGATGAATCTCACTGAGCAGCCGACTAGTCCTCTTGGAGTCAAACATTTTTGTTTATTTGGAAAAGAACATCAGCTGGTTCAGCTTCCTGCATTTAGGTTTGGACTTGTTGCACCTTGACATCCATCATTCCTCTGAATGGCAGAATCTACTGCAATTTTGAGCAGCTCTTCAGATAAGAAGAGGCATTTCAGGACAAGCTGATGATTTTTCCCAGTTTTAGTTACCAGTGAAATGTTCTCCCTTCTCGGTCATAATTACAGACCTCAGAGATCTCTTTGCACATGCAGATAATGAAATGCTTAGTTCATAATGGTTGCATGCCTGACACCCAACTCCCAAAGCACAAACTTCATTCACAGCTTTGTCACTGGAAAAGACAAGAGACCCAATAGGTAGAGGAGACGTTTGAAAGTCCTTTGGAAAATCTCTAAAAAATTCAAGGTCCCTCTCAGTCTCAAGAATATCTGATGTACGACTGCTGAGTAGGGAGAAAGGGCATTCAGGATAAGGATAATCTCATCAATAGCATACAGAAACTGTTATTGGCCTGTCATTGAGAAGTACACCAACTCACATTCAACCTACCCCTTCCTGCTCAACCAGGCACCTTATGCACTCTCTGTGGAAGCATCTCCATTCCCACTTGGCCTCTGAACCCACAAATAAAGATAACACATTTACACCATCCTGAAGGAAAAATACAGTATAATGTTTTAATAAAAACAGAAAATGTTGGAAACGCTCAGGTTGGGAAATATCGGTGGTAAGAGAAACAAATAATATTTCAGGTTGAAGACCCTTTGTCAGTATGAAGGATCTCCAACGTAACATTGGTTACTTATCTTACCCCAGATGCTACCTGTGAGCTCTTCCAGAATTATCTCTTTTTATTTCCCATTTTTTTAAATTTTAAGTCTATGATATCTCGTCTTGTTACAAGCCCTTCTGGTTATGAAATACAAGATAAAAAGGCAAAATGCATTTTTAATTAGTGAATTACCTGGAACCAGAGGATCTTCAATACATAACATGGATGGTCTATATCCATTGGTCATGTTCTTCATAATTTCATCTTTGGCAACGTACGCACCTCCACTTCTTATTCTAATACCAGTTTTCAAGTAATTAAAATGTCTCCCATACAGTTCGAAGAATTCCACCAAAAGAACTCCAAGATTTACACTAGGCCTTCTGGCATCAATTCGTGGATGCAACTGCAACATTCAAAAGTGTCAAAATGTTTAGTTCGAAAATATCTAGATTACATCTAGTTTTCATAATCCGCGTATTTTTACATATTTTGGACATTATAGCAGAAGCAAATCTTGCAATCCCAGAATGACTAACTGGGCATACCCCGCCACATCTAGCTTATTTATACACCTATCTTGTTGGCCCAAATCTTCCTAATTCTATTGACCAGTTTGGATGGTAGCATGGCCTCCTGCAGTGGGACAACCTTTCCCCCCCTTGAAACAGACTTGAAATGCCCTTTAAACCTTTCACAGCCTTTAAGATCCTGTTCTTAATTTTCTGGCTGACAAAAATGCAAGTTTAACAGCTTTCAATTTTAATACTAAAAAGTAATTTAAACAAATTAAAAAGGTTGATTAAAAACATAAGCAAATTACAAATTAAAGCATAGTAAGTTTACCTCTTAAATATAATAAAATGTTTTATTATGTACGAAATATGCCATCCTGCACCAGGATTAACCTAAAAGTGCATTTGAGAAGTGATTCCCTAATCCTATCAGTATATTCAGAACTTGCAGATTTGACAGCACAAGTCTCAAATGTATTGTCATTTAAATATTTAAACTTTTATGGTTTCATAACGACATTATCCAGCAAAGTATTGACCCCCCCCACCTGAAGGTAAATTCAAAACCTTTTTACCTGTAAGAAACTAATAGCCATCAAAATAAGGCTGTAAGAACTAATTCCTCCAGTAAAGACTTCATTCAAATCTCTCTGAAGAAGAAATTGTTTTAAGACCAGTATTAAGTAAGGTAACACTGGGTAACCCTGCAAAGAAAAAAAAAATTGCGTTAACTCAAGACAAAAATCGCCATGGATTAAAAGCCAAAACACAAAAAGATTTGGAAGCAGAAAATTGGCAATTTATCTTTTCAATATAATGCCATTTGACGTAGTGTGCAAAATTTAAAATGCTAACACTCAGTACTAGAACATTTGTTACCTGTGATGGCAGAGTCTAATTAGGCAGATCAAATATTCAAATAAGGAACAGACAAGTCAACAAACAGCTACATTAAATAATTAGATTACCAATGGCTTAATAATTAACTGATTTTCTGCACCAATGATATGAATAAAGGTTATGCCACAGTACTTTAGCAAAACATTGGTATAGGGTGGAAAGCAGCTTAAAGACAGTTCTGAAACCTTGCTGAAAATCACAATTTAAAAGAGAAAAACCCAAATTACATAATACTTTAAAACATGTATTAAAACATGTTTTATTTTCAGAGAAGCAGTTACAGGTCCACCACCGATTTTCCTGCAACTGATGGTCCAGCACCACCTCTAATCAGGACAAAATTACAAGAGTGCACTTGAAATTGGGATAGAGACCAGGATATTTTCATGACCAGATTCTCTTTTGCCTTACGTTACCAAGGTTTAGTCATTAAACACTGATGACTTCAGCACAAGGTAGACAGGGAACCACTGACAATTTATATTTGCCTAGGCCCTTCATTGCCAGAGTGAGGCCTCACACAAACTGGAGGAACAACACCTCATATTGTCAACTTTTCACCTCTGGCCTTGTCCACCATCTAACAATCAATCCCCCCTCACCTGCATCCACCCAACAGTTACTTTATCCTGCACCCATCTCTTTTCAAGCTTTCTCACGCCCTAGTATAATCAGACTGAAGAAAGGGTCTTGACATGAAATGTCACCTCTCCATGCCCTGTAGAGATGTTGCCTCACCAGGGAGTCCAGTTACTCCAGCATTTTATTTTTGTTGACGACTGCAGTACGTTTAGTTCCATGTTTGGATTAACTAATTCCATAGGGGAGGTGCCAGATGCCAGCGAGCTCAATCTCAACAGCAAAGCTCACTGAGAAAATAGCATTCATCTTGTAGTTCCCCAGTTCGACCGGTGGCACTAACGTCCGTGGTTGGTTGGTTATGGCGCATATAAACACCGACCTCAACAAGAACTTCAATCCATTACAATTTGCCTACCATCACAACATGGCAACTGACGATGCGATCTCACGGGCTATCCACTCTGCACTGGACCACTTAACAAACCATATAACCATATAACATTTACAGCACGAAAACAGGCCATCTCGGCCCTACAAGTCCGTGCCGACACAACTTTTTTTCCCTTAGTCCCACCTGCCTGCACTCATACCATAACCCTCCATTCCCTTCTCATCCATATGCCTATCCAATTTATTTTTAAATGATACCAACGAACCTGCCTCCACCACTTCCACTGGAAGCTCATTCCACACCGCTACCACTCTCCAAGTAAAGAAGTTCCCCCTCATGTTACTCCTAAACTTCTGTCCCTTAATTCTGAAGTCATGTCCTTGTTTGAATCTTCCCTATTCTCAAAGGGAAAAGCTTGTCCACATCAACTCTGTCTATCTCTCTCATCATTTTAAAGACCTCCATCAAGTCCCCCCTTAACCTTCTGCGCTCCAGAGAATAAAGACCTAACTTATTCAACCTATCTCTGTAAAACTTGGATTATAAAAACCACATACATCAGGATACTGTTTATAGACTACAGCTCGGCCTTCAATACTATCACCCCCTCCAAGCTGGTTACCAGGCTCACGGAACTGGGTCTCTATGCATCCCTCCGCAACAGGTCCTCGACTTACTCATCACAGACAGTCTGTTCAAATTGGCAAAAACACTTCTTCCTCAATAACCATCATAACGGGAGCATCTCAAGGCTGTGTGTTCTACTCATGACGGTGTAGGCGGACAGTGTGTACTCCTTCAACCTTTCCGATGATGCCACCATTTTTGGACAAATTTCATATGACGATGAGTCAGGGCATAGAAGTGAGATCGATCGACTAACGAAATGGTGCTAGTACAACAACCTGGCTCTCAATGCCAGTAAGACCAAGGAACTGATTGTTGACTTTGGAAGAGGAAGGATGAGGCCCGCAAACCTGTCTTTGTCGATGGGACGATGGTGGAATGAGACAAAGGTTCAAATTCCTGTGCATGTATATTTCTGAAGATCTTTCCTGGACCCAGCACACTGATGCAATTATAATGAAAGCCCATCAACACCTCTACTTCCCGAGAAGTTTGCAGAGATTCGGTATGTCCGAGGATTCTCTTGAACTTCTACAGGTGTATGGCGGAGAACATATTGACTTGTTGCTTCACGGTCTGGTTCAGCAACTTTAATACCCAGGAACAAAGACGACTGCAAAAAGTTGTGAACACTGCCCAACCCATCACGGGTTCTGATCATCCCACCATTGAAGGGATTTACAGGAATCACTGCCTCAAAAATGCAGCCAGCATCAGACCCACACCACCCTGGCCACACACTCATTTCACCTCTGCCATTGAGAAGTAGCCTGATAACTGACAGCCAGATTCAGAAACAACTGCCTTCCCTCAGCCATCAGGATATTAAACAGCATGATCCTCCATTAAGCTCTGAACTACATAGACTATTATTGTTATGATGGCACTATTATTGCTGTTTGTTTTATGTGTACGCATGTCTGTGTGTGAGAGAGAGAGCGAGCGATATATAAATACACACTGTATTATTTTTCTAATTTATTCTATTGTTTATAGTGTACTATGTTTACATATCCTGTTGTGCTGCTGCAAGTAAGAATTTCATTGTTCTATCTGAATATCTTGGATTGGCAATGCTGGTCAAAACAATGAAAAACAAAACTGCTGCTGCATGGATATCAATCTACATACATTGGATACCGTTCAGCAGGTACAAACTTGTTCTTGTGCATGTCATTATTTGCAATGATGAGGACACACATATATATTACATGCAGCAATTGTCATATTTACCTTAATAAAGTCTTTGATAAATTGAGCTGCATTCACACCAGTTTCTACATTGAAACTGATATCAACTTTGACTTCTGTCTCCTGGTCAGTCAGTTTTATAATTGGCACCTGTAAAGTTGAGAATATTTTTCTTTCAAATCATGAAACACACAGAGGCAAATAGTGTTAAATCTAAATTACATAGAAATTCTCCTAAGTAACCTACTGTAGCTTTGTCAAGTACTTTAATAGAATACGGTTCAGCAATATTCCGTCTTCGTAGTGCTTGTTCCAATAGTTGTAGAGGTGGGTTCTTCCATTTCCCAAAAACTACCAGGTCTATATCACTGTAAAGTAAAAAATATTTTAAACAATTTATAGTCATAGTAAATTGTAGTTATGAATTAACCTGTAAAGGCAAGCAACTATCATCCATGAGATGAGATCACTCACTTTCTCACGATTTCTGCTTAAAAGTCAACTGAATCACCCATGCCTTCCAAATCCAATTATCATTTTTATTTAAATTAGTATTTAAATAAAACTACCAGAGAATTGGATAAATATGCATACCTTTGCCTTGTTGACCCCTCCCAAGATCAAATGGGTCTTTTACAACCATCCAATTGAAGTGAGAGCTGCAAGTGACAGCTTTACTATCACAATAAAACTTTATTAGCCAAGTATGTTTTACAACATACAAGGAATCTAATTTGCCAAGTCAGTCATTCAAATAAAAAGCAACGGAACACACAAAATACATTAACATAAACATCCACCACAGTGACTCCTCCAAATTCCTCACTGTGATGGAAGGCGAAAAAAAGTTCAAATTTAATCCCTTCTTTGCCCTCCCTTCCCTGGACTCCCGTATCCAGTGATCGGGCCCTCCGCATCGGGCCGATCAGCTCCTGCATCTGGGGGGGGGGGGGGGGAGATATCAGATACCCCGCGCAGATGACCGGCCACCAGGTCGGGGCTGGTCGAGCCTCTGCATTGTTGGTTCCTGACGCAGCCTCTCCCGAGATTGCGAGCCCATGATGGCAAGCCCAGGCAAGGGATCGGCTCCGATGTTAATTAAATATTTTTATTTTAATTAATCATAATTCTAATAAACACCCAATTTAAAGCTACTACTTCTCCTTAGATTGAAAGCTCACTTCCCTTCAGAATGTTTTCCTCCCCAACTCAAACTTGTGGGGGAATAAGAGGATCTGTGTCCTTAAATGAACATGCACATTTCTCTGCCTTGACGGCTGTACTAACAATCAGTCCACATAGTTTCCCGAAGCTTTACAGCATGATACAATCTGCACACAAATGCAGCTCTGCCTGAGAAAATGATTGCAAAATACAAAGTTGCTTCACTATTCAGTAAGATTACAGCTGATCTGATCGCCATCTCAAATCCCCATTCCCATGCCGCTGATATCTTTCCACCCCTTGCTTGTCAAAGTGTATCTATGTCTGCCTTAAAAATATTCACGTTAAGACTTCCACTTGCCTTTTCAGCAAGAGTACCAAAAACGCAACTTTCAGAAGAAAACCCTCATTTGTGCCTTGAATGGGTAACCCCCAGTTCCATACTCTCACAAGAGTTAAAATTCTCTCCTCGTTCAAGCTGTCACAATCTCTCCATCCATTCTCAGTCTTCCAAACTCCAGTAGGTACAATTATGCCCAACCTTCCTCAGAAGCTAACCCACCCAATTCGGGCATCACTTCCAAAGCATCTATATTGTTTCTTAAAAGATAAAACAAATGTTTCACACAACCCTCCAGATGTGGTATCACCAATACTCTTTATGATTGATTCTAACCCTATTTTGTATTCAGATGATTTCTCACTAAATACCCGTCAGCTTTACTAATTACTTGCAGTACCTAAAAGCACTTTTGTGATTTATATATTATCCGCATTAAAGTCATTTCATCACCTTTTTGACCAAATATCAATTTCATAGCCAATTGAACAGGTCATTAGCATATGATCTAATATTGGGCCTCTTTGCATGCCTTTATAAGTAGCCACAGGCCTAAATTGAGGCTTCTATCTCATTCCACAAAAGTCAACCTGGGAAACAAACTCAAATGAAACAGGTGTTGCTATGCTAAGCTTACTGAATAAGTGACTTGAATTAATTTATTTCATCTTATCTTTCTTGCTGAAAGCCAACAAATCCTAATCAAAGTTTCAACAATTAATTAATAATCATACGCATCATTATATCATAACTGCACGGAAAAAGGAAACACTTTAGTATAGGCTAATTGTGCAAGTGTAAAGACCAAGAAACAACTTTAATGGCATTAATGGCATATTAAATGTCAATGCAATTATTTAAATTCGCACCTAGCATGCATAACATAGAATTGCATAATATACAATGAAAATCTGAAATAAGCACACTAACAGCCGAGTGGAAATTCCAGCATAAAGTACATCTAATCATACGCCAATGTCTATAATAACTAAGTTACAATCCTGTTAATTGCTAATTGTGGTTCAGCAAGCTGCTGCAAATTCTTTCTATTCTACACATGGTAATACTCCATGTTGGCTGAAAGTTAATAGACAATAGACAATAGGTGCAGGAGTAGGCCATTCGGCCTCTCGAGCCAGCACCGCCATTCAATGTGATCATGGCTGATCATCCACAATCAGTACCCCTTTCCTGCCTTCTCCCCATATCCTTTGACTTCCGCTATCTTTAAATGGTACTTTGCACTGTCAAAGATGTTGCTCTTCAGATAACTTAAAGTGACACTCTTCCACTACCAACCTGTATAGCAGAGGACGGCAACCTTGTTCTGCATAGGGGCCGCGTGGCATGTCTGCGAGCAGATGGCGGGCCACATCTACCAAGTGTTCACATAGATCCCGCCCCCATCTCACCTCGGATAGCAGGCATCAAATCACGTGTTCACATAGATCCCATTCCTTCGAGTACACCACCTGGAGAACTGGCCCCTAGTTACAGGTGCTCACGAACAAGGCGTACCTACAGACCATTGCCTTGGCTCGGTCCTGAAGGCGGTGGCTCAAATACTCACACTCACTCGTCCCCGGCCTAATGACAACCCCGATCCCGACAGTGAAGCCCAGACACAGGTGTGCGGCCGTGCTGGCGGCTTTGCGCAGGATGCGGTACAGCCAGAGCTTGGTGCTCGGCCCCGCGCTGGCGCTCGGCGGTTCCGCAATTGCGTCACCGCGCCTGGGCGCCTCGGGCACGGGAGGTACCGGAAATGAAGGAAGTCTGCGGGCCGAGGTTACAGCCCCTGCTGTACAATGAAAAGGACAGGGGAAGCAGGATTTCTTGTCTTACCTAGTAATGTCAATACATAGCTGCATAGCTTTGCCTAGGTCAGATTTGCTACATTATAACATGCTTTCAAATAAAATGACTGTCAGTTTTAAATGCACTTTAGGATATCCTGAGATTGTCATGGTTACAAATGGTTTACAACTACAAAGTCCTATTTATCTTTTTAAAACACTTAAAAAATAAAGCACTAAAAATTTCTATTGAAAATAACTTCCCAAACAAATTATTTAATTGGTATTATGGGAGATAATTTTGACCTACCTGGTTGGGAGATAGAGACCCGTGCTGAAACTTCCAAAAATCTGAACCTGTAGATTAAACATACATTAATTAGTTGAATAGATCACTTTTCATCCTCTGCATGGCAGAAATACAAGGTTCAGCTTATCATTTTGTTGCGTATAATTTTAACGCACGTGAAAGGCTAATTTGTTCGAATTTTTTGCTGATTAGCAAGTTTTTTTTATGGGGAAGAATCAATCACTTCTCTCCAAATTTGTTCCAGGTCACAAACAAAAAGTAGGTTAAATTTGGGATACGTTACACTGATCAGAAACAACTATAATTAGCTTCCAATTAATTTCTTAAAGCATCATTCCTCTCCAAATCTAACTTGCAGTAAGGCATTTAATCCTGCAGAGGGAAGGGACTATCACTGATAAAGCAAAAGCTAATTGTGTCTATGAACAATAAGGATTTGAATTCTTGTCAAGTCAAGAGTGTTTTATTGTCATGTGTGCCAGATAGAACAATGAAAATCTTACTTGCTGCAGCACAACAGACTATGTCAATGCATCTGCGGACAAAACTACTAACAATTAAGGATCCATGACATAACATGATGTCCACCTTCATGGAGTATAAAAAGGTTTGAGACGCTTAAGGAAGGAGTTAGGAATTGGAAGCCGACTTAAGAAGTCAGCAGCTGTTTTCCTCATTCGCGACGAGCAACTTTTCGGATGACCTGAACAAGCACATGGATCTAATCAAAAAGCTGGCAGGCCAACCTCTCTATTAGAGAGACGGAGAGACAGAGAGACAAGCATCTATACAAGACACTGTCTCAATATCTTATCTAAATGTTCACCATCCAGCCATGTCTTCTTCTCGCTGCTCCCATCAGGCAAGAGGTATGGAAGCCTAAGTCCCACACCATCATGTACAGGAGCAGTTACTTCCCCTCAGCCATCAGATTCATTAACCAACCCTTGCAACACAAATCTACCCCAGGGAAAGGAACACGATGAAACACCTCTTACACTATCAATGTTCAAATTATGTATAACCCATTGCTCATGCTGTTTGGGTTGTGCCTGCAGATGAGATTTCAGAGAGACAGAGAGACAGAGTGACCAGAAGCATCTATACAAGACACTGTCTCAATATCTTATCTAAATGTTCACCATCCAGCCATGTCTTCTTCTCGCTGCTCCCATCAGGCAAGAGGTATGGAAGCCTAAGTCCCACACCATCATGTACAGGAGCAGTTACTTCCCCTCAGCCATCAGATTCATTAACCAACCCTTGCAACACAAATCTACCCCAGGGAAAGGAACACGATGAAACACCTCTTACACTATCAATGTTCAAATTATGTATAACCCATTGCTCATGCTGTTTGGGTTGTGCCTGCAGATGAGATTTCCATTGTGCCTGTCCCTCAATGTCCATCAAGAAGGCTCAGCAGCGGCTGCACTTCCTGAGGGTCCTCAGGAAGCACAACCTGGACTCTAACCTGCTGCTGACCTTCTACCGCTCGTCCATCGAGAGCCTGCTGACATACTGCATTACAGCATGGTATGGCAGCTGCACCATGGCAGACAGGGAGAGGCTTCAGAGGGTAACCAGGACAGCGCAGAGGATCATTGGTTGCCCTCTCCCCTCCCTGATGGACATCTACACCTCCCGCTGCCTTAGCAGGGCAAAGAAGATCACCAAAGACAGCTCCCATCCTGCGTTTGGACTGTTCGACCTGCTGCCCTCTGGAAGGCGCTATAGGTGCATCAAATCCAGGACAAACAGACTCAGGAATAGCTGCTTCCCGAGAATTATATCTACCATAAATTCAAATCCACACATGCACTGACTACACCGCCCAACACGGACTTCCATCTGTATATATGTATATATGTATGTAGCGCCGTAGAATTTGTTCACCTATCCCCCCCCCCCATCTCCCTTCTGTTTTGTTTTTCTGTTTCTTGTTTTTTGTGTAAAATTGTATGTATGCACTGAGTACGAGCAGCTTTCAGTTTCACTGTACATGTATAGTGACAATAAATGGCATATATATATATATATATATATATACACACATATATATATATATATATATATATATATATATATAATATATATATATATATATATATATATATATATATATATGTCCATATGACAGTAAATAATAACTTCAAAATTAAGGCCATAGGCAATAAAACAATAGTGAACTCACTGCAATTTTAATAGAGTAATTTTCATGTTTTTTAAATTATTGCAAGATGGTTTCATTATCCACAGATCTTCCAGTAAATTCACCCTATCCCTAACAATGTAGTGCTGTAATCCCCACTAGTTCTGCCACCCTATCCCTAACAATGTAATGCTGAGGCGTTGAAAAATGTGGGCAGCAATGATTCAGTGGTGACCAGTCTGCTTGCCATCAGCCCAAATAATCTGGACTAAAATCTGTTTTGCTAACATATGCATTTTGCAAAAATAGTTACTACTTTGCTATTAACCAAAGAAATCAGCTATAACTGAGTGCTGAAAAATGACAGGCTAAGCCTTGACACGTTAATTTACTAACATAAAAATTTTCCAATTTCACATTCCTATATTTTTTTAAACCCTGAAAAATAATGGTTTAAATAAATAATCTTCTTTGAAAATTTCACAAAGTGTATTCATCGCATCAGTTTGATGTATTATGATATATTTTGATATATTTAGCTTTAAAAAAATCCAAAAATGTCCTCCAATGTAATAGTTTCAGTAATCTTTCATTACAATAATATGGAATTCCAATTTATTTCCTAAATGTACACTTAACTCCACCATGTTTAGTTAGTTTAGATAGAGTGCAGAAGCAGGCCCTTCGGCCCACCGAGTCCATGCCAAACAGCGATCCCCTCACTTACACTATCCTACAAACACACACATCAATTAACCTACAAACGTGTACTTCTTGAGTTTGGGAGGAAACTGACAATACCAGCAAAAACCCACGCAGTTCATGGAGAGAACGCACAAACTCCGTACGGGCAAACACACATAGTCAGAATCAAACCATGGCACCAACTCTACTGCTGAACCGTGCGTGCGTGTGCGTGTGTGTATTTTTCTAATAAAGTCCAAATTTCCGTTTGACAACATGGGGCCAATTTAAAGAATTAAATCTAATTTACAAATTCTGCACTCCTCTCAGTGTAACTAAGTATAAAAAAACAATAGACACAAAATGCTGCAGTAACTCAGCGGGTGAGGCAGCATCTCTGGAAAGAAGGAATGGGCGACGTTTCGGATCAAGACCCTTCTTCAGTCTGAAGAGGGGTCTCGACCTGAAACGTCACCCATTCCTTCTCTCCAGAGATGCTGCTGGTCCGGCTGAGTTACTCCTGCATTTTGTGTCTACCTTCAATTTAAAGCAGCATCGGCAGTTCTTTCTTACACATAAGTAAAAAAGAAAATGAATTAAGTGGATATGTGGTTCTATATTGTAATACTTTTTATTTATTTATTAGTTATTTATTTCGGACAGAATAAAAGAATAAAAAGCAAATGTGAAACAGCATACAAAAAACAAAACACAAATATTTATAAAGTGTCAAACAATATCTATAAATAAATGAAATCATATGTGTCTGAAAAGGAGCAGGAAGAAGTCAAAGCTTATTAATTCCCACCCCTTATTCAACTGCTTGTTATCTCATACAAATTTAGCAGCTATATGTACACCATATGTACACCAGCCACTATATGTACACCAAATTATTTACATTTGAACACTAATCAAATATTTACAAAGCCATACAAAAAAGAAAAAGAAAAGAAAAAACCCGCAAATACTATATAGTATCTTAGTCCTATTTACAACCCATCACTCTATAATCACCCTTCCCAATACAATCAGTACTCACAATACAATACAATACTCACATCAGCTGTAGGCCAAAGCTCCTTGATAACAGATTCTATTCGCTTTACTACCTCTTTACGCATTGTTTCCTCTTCGGGACGTGGTGACATGAAATTGTAGAAGTCCAAGACTTCTTCATGAAGTCTAAAAAAAGTAAACTTAAATTAGCATTCTGCAACGTAATTACACCCACAACCTTTTATTTAAACTTTTGTAAAAGCTTCTGAAATATGAACAAAATAGTGGAAAACATCATCATCATATCATCACTTTATATATGCATGCATGTTTGGTAATTGCATATATTCCTTAAAATAGCTCATTGTGTCATGAACATTGAGCTAACACACAACTGAGAAAACCATGCCAAATGGCCCCTATCGAGTTTGTGAAGATCCTGGCAAAGTTTGCCCACTGGATCTAAAAAAGCCACCGTGCATCGCCTCGTGTGTCTCTATTTTAACTGGCCCATAGCCAGTTGGTTATATTTCAGAGTATAGAACATCAATCTGCTGAAGGAACTCAACAGGGCAAACATCATCTGCAGACAGAAATGGTTGTCATTTTGGGTTGAAACACTGCATCAAGACAGAGTAGAGAGGATAAAACTAATAATGAAGGCAGACAGTGAGATGGAAGTGAGAGGTGATTGGTAGAACAAGGAACAAAAGGACAATGAGCAAATAGTCAGGTAGGGAATGAGGAGGGATGTATTTGTGATGCAGTGATAGGTGGGTGGATGGAGGCAGGCATAAAAAAGCAAAAAGGAGGCAAATGGAGGGAAGAGGGGAGGGTGAAGATGGAAAAGCTGCTGAAGGCTTTGGCGTGGAGGGTAAAATAAAGAGGGGTCATTTCTTTTAACAAGTTCCTGTGCTAGTACATTGCCAATGGCAGTTAGGGTATTGGTATGCGCCTCCTGCAGGATATAGGAATCTGAGGAGACCAGTCCAGTATCCCAGTGAACTATACATTTGTGGGACATGCCAAGTCCGTGGTGACCACCAAGAAAGGAAATAGGCAAAGAGTGCAGGAATCCCATGACAAATTCCCTCCAAAACAAGTATATTCTTTTAGGGTGTGAAAACGAGAAATCAAAAGGGATGCACCTCAAGGAAACTGTAGAATAGATCATTGTTTGCTTGGGGGAAGTTGACAACGAAGCATACAGAAATAAAAATTTAATCAGGAGGACAGTCAGACTGGTAGGAGAACTAGGATGGGGAGGAATGGAGAGGGTGTGAAAGCAAGGATTACTTGAAGTTATAGAAGTCAATATTTATACCACTGGGGTGTGAGGTACCCAAGCAAAATATGAAGTGCTGCTCCTCCAATATGCGCTGGGCCCCACTCTGAAAGTGGAGGCGGCCCAGGACAGAAAGGTCAGTATGGGAATGGGTGGGGGAGTTAAAGGCTTTAGCAACCGGGAGATCATGTAGGTTTAGATGGTGTTCAGCTAAACGATCACCGAACCTGAACTTGGAGTGACCATGTGGACCTTTCTATCCTTCCTTGGCCCGCATCCCCTTTGAATGCTTATTTTCACACCTTATCTTTTCCATATCTCTGTATCTCCCTCTCCCCCGACAGCCTGAAGAAGGGCCTCGACCCAAAATGTCACCCACTTTTCCTCTCCAGAGATGCTGCCTGTCCCACCGAGTTATCTCTGGATTTTGTCTATCTTCAGTGTAAACCAACATTTGCAGTTCCTTCCAACACATACTTTTTTGAATACTGTTGGAGGGGCCAGGGATCATTCAGGGATGAGCCACAGCAGTAGTCCTGTCTGTGGCATGAGGCATGACTGAGGTACAGCAGGGACAGGTGAAGGCAGAGCAATTATGATAGGAAACTCATTAGTTAGGGGGACAGACAGGAGATTCTATGGCTGCAAATAGGACTCCAGTAAAGTGTATTGTCTCTCTGGTGTCAGATGTCTCAGAGCGGCTGCAAAACATTTTCAAAAGGGACGGAGAGGAGCCAGAACGCATGGGAAGGGAGAAGAGATTATGTAGAGACGGATTACTCTCAGTGCCACATGATGAGGAGAGGAAGGGGAGGACAGGGCAGATGAATGTGTGAATGAGGAGTGGGTACAGATTTGATTTTTGAACCACTGAGATCTCTTCTGGAGCAGAGGCAACCTGTACACGAGGGTCGGGTTGCATCTAAACCGTGGGGGATCAAAATCCTTGCAAGGAAGTTTGCTGGAGCAACTCAGGAGGGGTTAAACTAGAGTGGTAGGGGGTGGGAAGCAGAGCAGATGGTCATCAAATGGATGAAAAAGTAAAGGATATGACCAGTAGGGCTCAAAGGGCTGTCCCACTGTACAAGCTAATTCTAGAGTTCTCCCAAGTTTTCCCCGATTCGAACTTGGAGAATTACGGTAATAGCCACTCGTAGATACTCGGGGCTCTCGTAGACATTTTTCAACATGTTGAAAATCTTCACGAGTTTACCACGTTTCCCGAGTACCCGCCGTTAGCTTTACAAGCCGCTAAGAGACGTCCTGAGCTCCGACGTACCCGCTACGTACATTCTGCGTGCTTACCACGAGTTTCATTATTTTTAAAACTCGGGAGAGCTCTTGAATTACCTCGTACAGTGGGACAGACCCTTAAGTCTTGATCAATGCTTAGAACTATGATGTTGTGGCCAGTATGGAGAACTTGGTTGCCACGGTCAGGACAGACAAAGTCAAAGTCAATTTTATTTGTCATCGAAAGCTCTATGTTCCAGAGATTTAATGTTTCAGTGAGGGAGATAAGGTGAGAAGTTGATTTACTAATCGGGGGGTCGTCTGGGGCACTCGGGGCATATACTGGAGCGTACATCCACTGAGGCATTTTGCATAGAGCTAAAAAATAAAGCTGCAATCATTCTAATGGGATTATACAATTAACCACCCAATAACCAGCAAGAGAGGGAAGAAAAGACATGTGGACAGATTATATTTGCAAATGCAACAGGGTTTCCGTGGTGGGTGACCAACCTCCAATTTTGACTGAGACTTACTCAGTGCAAAAGGTTTAGGCATGGCAGAGTGTTTCTTGAAACAACATGTGGATAATCCAACTCGAGGACGGACCATACTTGACCTCGTACAGGGAAATTGCTTCAACGTTCATGCCATTGTGTTGTAGACTACAAGGTGTTGTTCCTCTAGTTTGCATTTAGACTCACGATGGCAGTGAGAAGAACCCGAGGATTGACACGTCAGCGCGAGAATGGGAAGGAAGATTGAAATGGGATGCAATTATAAGCCTGGGATGGCCATTAAAGACAGAGCAGGTGTCTTACAAATGAGATGCCTAGTGTGAACTTGGCAATGCCAATCACGAGAAGGCCACATGAGCGACACCAAATGCAGGTGAATATATGTGAATCTTTGCCTCTGCTGAGATATGTGGAGAGCGGTGAGGAAGGAGGTGCAAAAATAAGAAGAAGGGTTTCACCCAAAACATCATCTCTTCCCTTTCTCCATAAATGCCGTCTGACCCACTGAATTACTCCAGCTTTGTGTCTATTTTAGGGTCCAGACATGAATCAGGAGAAAGTTAGTAATGAAGTTGCTTAAATGGATGAATTCCACAGGAAGCAGGAACCATCACAAATGCAGTCAATGCAACACAGAGAGAGCTGGGGAGTATTGGAGAAAGTTTGGAACACTTTGTTTCATGTAGCCAACGTAAAGCAAGGCATAGTTGGGGTCCATGTGGGTGACCATGGCTACACATTTGATTTGTAGGAAATGAACGGATGTTAAAAGAAAAGTTAGATTAGGCAGGAGGCAGAGGAATCTAATAAAGATGAGGGGTTATAGGGTGAATACAGTCTTTTGCATGTGTATGGGAATCAAACACAAGAGGACACATGCTTAGGACGAGGGGAAACATTTAATACAAACATGAGGCAACCGCTTTCACTCTGAAGGTGGTGGGCATATGGAGCCAGCTGCTGGAGGTGATAGTTGTCAGATATTTTAACAACTTTTATTTGGACAGGTACATGGATAAGAAAGGTTTAGAGAGATTTAGATGGGGCATCTTTGTCAGCATTGACAAATTTGGCCATGGGAACTGTTTCTGTGCTATATAATGTTGGTTCAGGGAAATTCTTTTTTCTTCATTTAAGGTAATAGAGTATTGAAAATTATATGGAAATTTTGAAATGAAGAAATTTAAACACAGATGTTGCTGTGATTGGCAATGCACTGGATTAAAAGGAAAAAGCAACTTTCAACAGTGACCAAAGCAAAGACAGAGAATGAAAAAAAGACAACATTTGAGCACTCCAATCAATTATTCCCTACTCTCGGATTTTGTAAAACATTAGCACTTCATTTGGCTGAGATTAACATGCATGATAAAATACAAAAGTTAAAAAAACGTTCAAAATTGACCAGGGTAACATGGCATAACTGAAAACCCTTGATTGTTTGGATAACTCTTGAGAAGGAATGAGAGAAACATTTCAGTCACTCCAGCTGCATTTCTAACTATGGGAGATCAGTGTGTGGGGTCATCTATACTGTATATGATAACACAAAATTCTATTGTAGCACATATATAATTTCTACAATTTCAAAGCATGCAGTCCTTGATGAATTAAATATCCAAGTATAACTGAAATACTAACATTGTGAAAATTAGCATTTCTACTTGCTACCAAATAACTAGAAAGGAGATCCTACAATTTGTGTACATTTTACAGATCAAATCTGGTCTACAAGTGCGCAGGTCTACCACAGATTTTCTGGCAACTGGTGGTCCGGCACCTCCCTCAATCCGTGATGGTCATGCCAATTTGTTTTCCCAAAATGCACCACCTCTCATTTGAATTCAATATCATTAGGCATTACTCTGCACCGCCCCACCCCCCACCACGTTCAGCTGATCAAGATATAATTGTTGATAACCGCCATCATTGTGTACAAACCATCTAATTTATTGTCATCTGTAAACCTTCTAATCGTGCCTTTACATTCTCTTCTAAATAGTTGATAAAGATGACAAACAGAAATGGGCTCAACACCAATTGTCGCAGGCCTCCCAAAAAAAAATTAATCTACGAGTCCCTTCTTCCTAATGTGAAGCCAAATCTGTATTAATTTACCAGGTTCTCGCTGGATATCATGCGATCTAACCTTATGGAGCTGGCTGCCATGTGGAACTTTATCAAAGGTCCCACTGAAATCCATGTAGATTATGTCAACAGCCTTGCCCACATTACCTACTTGCATTGTGTAAAACCTGTTCAATCACTGTGTGAGAAATACTGCCTCACATGTCTCTAAATTTTCCCACTCTCTTTAAACCTATGTCCTCTAGCATGACCTTTCCACACAAAGTAAAAGACCAATTATCGACCATGTCTATGCCTCAACTCTATATGCATTAGATCACCCCCTCAGCTTCCCATGATGCACTCCATCACTTCAGAGATCCACTTTAAATAAAAGCCTGTTGCAATCAAAAAGCCACCATTTTCCAGCAGTACAATTGAAAAGCGAGAGCTTTAAGCTCCCCGGTGCATATAGGTGCTCGAAGAACAGTCTGTCCTGAGCCATCCCCATTGAAGCCACGGCCATAGAAATCACACCAACGCCTTTATTTCAAGAGACAAATGAGGTTTGGCACATCTCCAACAACTCTTACCAATTTACAAATGCACCAGAGAAAACATACTATCAGATTGCAGTTGTAAGAGGGAACTGCAGATGCTGGTTTAAAATGCTGGAATAACTCAGCGGGGACAGGCAGCATCTCTGGAGAGAATGGGTGACTTTTTGGGTCGAGAACCTTCATCACAGCTTGGTTTGCAACAGATCTGATTGCAAGAAGTTGCAGAGAATTGTGGATGTAGTCCAGTCCATCACACAGACCCGACTCCCCACCATTGATTCCATCAACACTTCATGCTGCTTCAGAAGGCAGCCAGCATTATCAGCAACATTTCTCACCCCGAGTCATTCCCTATCTATTCTCTATTCCCATTGGGTAGAAGATACAAAAGCTTGAAAACACTGATCAAACTCAGGAACAGCATCGTTCTTGGTTATCAGACTTCTAACAGTTTTCCCATTACCTAGGGTGTAGTCCTGATCTTCCCATCTCATTACAGAAATTGGAGTTTTTCTCTGGAACAGTGAAGCATAATGCTTTCACACTATATTCTGCACCATGGTATTTTTATCTTTGCTCTACCTGCTGTACTTGTGTGGAGCTTCATTGTACTTGTGTGTAACCTTGTGTCAATTGGTCGGCATGCAAACGAACACATTTCACTGTATCTCAGTGCACATAATAATACAATGTTCATAATAACCTCAATACTGCACTATCATTCCTTTTTTATCAAATATCAAACCTTGCATTAAAAATGATCAAATGTTCTCATTCCACTGCCCTTTTAGGAAGAGAGCGCCAGACTCATGACTCTTCAAAATTAAAATAAATAAATAATTGTCTCAAATGGACAGCCCCTTATTTTTATACAGTATTATTACCCGAGATTAAGATTCCTCTACAGTAACAACTTTTCCATATTAATATTATCTCCGGATATTACACACCCCAATTAGGTACTTCCTCACTTTAAGCTGCAACAGGTACAATCTGGCAATCAATGCAGTAAACCTCTAAACTAGTTCCAATTTCTATAAATCCTGTTTTGAGACTAGAATTGAACACAATATTCTAGATGTGTCAATATTCCAATCCCCTGTAGTCACCAAAATATCGTCTACGCAAACCTTCCATTTTTCGCGACCATAATGAAGCCGCGGTCAGTCTCCAGAATGCGGGAACTCCACATGACCAAGATGGCGGTTCCCCAGCAACCACCCGCGAACATGTGACGACCGCAGAGTCTCCTGCAGTCGCTTAGGTGGGACAGGCCCATCACTGATGGATTGGGGAAAAACCACTTCACTTCTGATCTCTCAATCTTATTTTTTTTTAAATTAATTTTGTCGTAGAAATTCCTTTCCTGCTTTTCAACTACTGCTATAACAATGTCGTAGATCATCATAATTTTTATTTAAAATCCCTACAATTACAATATTTTAATGAGAGAGTTTTATAATAGTATTGAAAATACATTTTCATGTGTGATTCTGTGCAAGTTTGTGCATGTTTTTTTGCTGATATGTTAGATCAGCAGCTGCAGGTACTTAGGCCTGTAGCTATTATTTCAGAAGCCAGTCCTTAAAGAGAAATATGCACAAATTAGAGAAATAATACAAGGAGCACCCTTCTAGCCATACAAGAATGTTCATGCCATAATGATGAGAGAGGAGGTGGAATGATTGGATCTGAGCAGGCTGAAGAAAACATTATCCACAGGAGGAATATTCTCTTGAACTGTTATCATTTCAACAATTAAAATTAAAATTTAAATTGAAGGATAATCAATATTTTAAATATATACAGGTATGTGACTTTATGAAGAAATATACACATAGATTTCAAACTATATTTTTAGATCCTTTAGAAGAAGCAATGAATATTAAGGCTGATTCACAAAAAATAATATCATACTTTTATAATAATATATTAAATAGAGAATCACCCTCAACAGAAGCATTAAGGGAAGATTGGGAACATGAGCTAATGATAAAGATCTCGAAGGATAGATAGGAAAAGTATTTGATGAATACACATATCTGTTCTATTAATGCAAGACATAATTTAATTCAATTCAAATTATTACATAGACTATATTATTCAAAAACGAGGTTGAATAAATTTTATCCAAACGTCTCTCCCAGATGTGATAAATGTTTGTTTCAAAACGCTAATATAACACATTCATTTGTAGGATGTACAAAGTTGAATAAATTTTGGAGTGATGTATTTGATATGTTTACAAAGCTTTTCAAGTCAAGAATAGAACCCAAAACGGAATGGATTATATTTGGAATAATAGGAGAAGATACCAATTTAAATAAAGATCAAAATGTTTTTTTTATTATGGGTTAATAATTGGAAAGAAATTGATACTTAAATTTTGGAAAAATACAACCATACCAACTGTTAAAACGTGGATTAGGAATATGATGGACATAGCACGCCTTGAAGAAATGAGACTCCGACTAATAGATAAATATGACCAATTCTTAAGGAGTTGGTCTCCTTTCATCGACTTTTTGGAATCATGTGATGCAGCAGTACCGTAAAGATTGCTGATTTCAGTTCATGACGCGGATAGATCTACATCTCCGAATACAGATTTGAAAAATTATCTTTTAAGGGGCCTTCTCTTCTATTTCTACTTTCCACTTTCTCTCTTCCTTTTTTATTTTTTTATATGCACACTTCATGTTTTTCTACTCCCTACCATCTATTTTTCCACTTTTTCCTCTTTCTATTGTTTTCTTTTTCTTGTCTTGCTTACTTCCTTCTCATAACATAAAACTAGAGGTTGTACATAGAATGGATTACAGTATTACATAGTTGGCAACTAAAATTAGGTTCCACTGTACTGTTTTGTGCTGTATTAACTTCTAATAAAATAAACAACAAAAAAACAAAAAAAAGGAATATTCTCTTGCTAGAGAAACTATTTTGACCTTGCAGGGCTAGAGATAGGCTTTTCTCTATCAGGATTAATACTACATAAGAGCAATCTGTGAATGTGCACACCCTCAGATCCCCACAATGCGTAAAATTTCCCACGCTTGCCGTATGTTCCTGAAGGCTTAAAAAAAGACAAACAATTCTCCCAATCATAAACTTGGATAACTTCCCAAGCACCACAAAACTAAATCAGCTCATCTCTGAACTTCTGAACCTTGGCCTTGGGGCCTTCATCTGCAACTGGACGTTGGACTTCCTAGCTGTGCTGGTTAGAAATGCTCATAACCTTCACCCAGCCCCTCACACTGGTGATCCTCAGGGTTGTGCACTCTGCCCTTTGATCTGCTCCATGTATAGTCATGACCAGTGGTGTGTCAATTGGGTCAAATGGCTGTTTGCTTTAAGATTCCTGATTAAATATCACTGCTGTTAGCTGGATCAACAATGTGACAAAGCTTTGCTCTAAAGCAAATTTCCATAGCATGAAATGGACATAGTGCGAGTAATGAATTATTCATAGCTGCACACAGCATGGAAACAGGTCATTGAGCTGGCCTTCGCCACACCAACTGAGTTGGTATACTGGGCTACATCCATTTGGCTGCATATGACCCATTGCCCTCTAAGCCCTAACTATTCATATCTCTCTATCCAAATGTCTTTTAAGAGTAGTTCTATAACTTCCCTCTGGCAGCTCATTCCAGTTGCAGAGTACCATTTCAGCGAAAAGGTTGTCCCAGAGGTCCCTCTTAAATCTCTCCCTTCTCACCTTAAGCTATGCTCTTTAGTTTTAGAATTCTCCACTCTGGGAAAAATATTGAGCATTCACTTTATCCCTGCCCTTCATGATCTTATACACTTCAAGATTCCATCCCCTCAGTCTCTTATAAAAGTCCCAGCTTATTCAACCTCAAACCCACAAGCCCAGTAACATCATAATAAGTCTCTCCTGCACCCTTTCTAACAAAATCACAATTTTCTAAGGTTGGGTGACCAGTACTGCACACAGTATATCAGAAGTGATTTCATCAAAGACTTAAGCAGCTGCATTATGATGTCCCAACTACTGTACTCGAGACCATTCCCAAAGAAGGCAAGTGGGCCAATTGCCTTCTTCACCACGTTATCCACCTGGCACTCCACTTTTGGGGAACTGTCAATCTGTACTCTTTCCTGCACCATTCTTCAGGGCTCTGCCATTTATTATGTCCTGTTCTGATTTGACATATCAATGTGCAACACACCTCACTTATCAGTTAAATTATATTCACCATTCCTTGGCCTATCTTTCCAACTGACCCAGATCTTGTTGTAAACTTAGATAACCTTCCTCACAGATTACTATACCACCAATGTTGGTGTCATTTGCAAATTCACTAACAGTCTTAACTGCGTTGTCATCCAAACCGTTAATTTATATGGACCCAGCAAAAAGAAAACCTGCAAATACATCATTGGTCAGAATACTCCAAGCAGAAAAACAACCCTTCACAACTACCCTTCAACTCTTTCCTCAAAGACAATTTTGAATTCAATTGACTCGTTCACTTTAGATCCAGTGTGATCAAATCTTCCAGATCAGCCTATCATGCGGGACTTTGTCAAAGGCCTTTGCGAAAATCAATAAAAGCTATCCTTGGTGACCTTTTCACAAAACTCCATCAGATTTCACAGACATGACTTTCCATGCACAAAGCCATGCCAACTAATCAGCGTGTGCCAATTTAAATTTGGGTATATCTGTCTTTAAGAAACCCCTCCAACAACTTTCTCCCAACTGACATCAGGCTTATCAGCCTGTAGATCCCGTGCTTGTACTTGTTGCCTTTTTAAATAACGATATAACATTGGCCAGGAAATGAATCTACAGCAAAATAAATATTCCTCAGTAAAAAAGTCTAGAAGTATTCATTTCATAGAACCCCATCCTTCATAACCCTACACAAATATGGTCATCCTGGTCTTTAAGCGGAACTATTCTTTCCATAGCCATACTTTAACTCTTAATATACTATAGAAGCTCTTAAGGGTCTGTCCCACAAATGAGACTTTTCAGCGACTGTCTTCGACCTTCAAGCTCGAGGGCACTCGCCTGAAAAACCTTGAGTTGGATCGACCGTCAGCGATGAAACCGTGAGCCGGATCGACCGTCTGCACATAATCACATCGCAAAGGCGGGGGCCAGGGAAAACAGGGGAGCACTGTCCGAAATTCACACCCATGATGAACAGGAAGGTAAAAGACAGCTGGCACAGTTGCAGCAAGTCTTTTAGAGAGCGCGGAGAGGGAGGGTGGGGAAGAGAAGGAGTGGAGACACTTTTAAGAAGCCAGACAACTTTTAATAAAGTTTAGCGGGCATTTAACATTACCGGTCGGTTTTCCTTGGTTCTGAAAACTCCAATGAGCCAATTAAAATGTCAGCAAAGGAGATTGCCTAGCGACCCCACCACTGCACTACGAGTTCAAAAGAACCGTGCCGATCAATTTTTACTTGCAGAAGATTTTTCAACATGTTAAAAAATTTCCTCTACCAAATTGAGGCCGCGAGTATGCAGGAACTTCTCTCGAGCATGAAGGAGAGTTCCAGTGACCTCCTAGGACCACGTGTCGACCATGCTGCGAGTTTGAGTCGAGAGCAAACTCTTCTAAACTCGCAAATTAGGTCGCCGCAGTGGGACAGGCCCTTTAGGATTTTCCTTTACCTCGACTGCCATCTCCATTTCATAGGGAACACCATTTGCCTTAGAAACCAAATAACACAATTTTAATTGGAAATGGAGAGCCACTTACAAATTAATTTGGAAATTAACTAGCAGAATACATTTTTTCATTTTCAACAGTCCAGAGGGAAAAGCCCCGTTTCCTCACAGTAATAAGACACCATTGTTTCTTAAGAACACATCTGCTACTTTCACCACTGGAGGCCAGTAAAATTAACAAGCATTCACTTCTATTGACACTTGTACAACAATGCTATTAAACAACATAACATAGCCTTTAATATTATAATATCAAGAAATTAATGTCTACTGAAAAGACCTTTACATTTGGGAGGAAGAACAACAGTGCCTATCAGAGTTGCCCCACTATTTCCTCTGCCCTATCCATCCTTCCCATCACATTCACAAAAAACAAACCTTTTTTTCTCTTTTACAGTTCTGGTGATGTCTGACCTAAAATATTAACTGTTTCTATTTTTCACAGATGGAAGGCAGCGCCAATCCCTTGATTTCAGATTCAGCATTCTCGGGTTTAGGTTTCGGAGAGTAAACAAAACTTTTGCAGGCTATTCTAACAGATCTAACAGATCAGATATTTTATTCATAAATACAATCGTCAAACTCAAATACAAAAGATAAAGCAATAGGGAAAATGCAGAACAGTTCCCAGCACGTGTAGGAATGAACTGCAGATGCTGGTTTAAACCATAGACAAAAAGCTGGAGTAACAGCTGGTCAGACAGCATCTCTGGAAAAAAGGAATAAGTGATGTTTCGTGTCAAGTCTTCTTCAGTCTGACCCTTCGCCACCTGTTCCTTTTCTCCAGAGATGCTGTCTGACCCGCTGAGTTACTTCATATTTTTGTGTCTATCTATAGTTCTCAGCAATGTAGATCAATTCCATCGACAAAGTCCAAAGCCCACAATGAGGTAAAGGTAAATTGGACAGAAACGTTGATTATGGAAAGACCGCTCAGATGCTTGCAAACAAATCTGTTGCTGAATGTAGAGGTTTCTGTACCTTCTGCAGGAAAGGAACCGGGAGGAGGAACAAGTCTTTGATTAAGGGCTTCCTTTCTGAAAAAAACACGAAATGTAGATGGAGCCAATGGTGGCAAGTCTGGTCTATGTGATGGACTGGGCTACATCTAAAACTCTGCAACATCTTCATTCTTAGGCAGCGATGGTCCCAAACAAAGCTGTGATGCACCCGACAGTATGCTTTCCATGGTGCATCTGTAGAGGTTTTGTAAAGGTCACTGGAGACAAGTCGAAATTCCTCAGTCTCCTCAGGAATTAGATGCAGATGCACTTTCTTAGCTGTCGCACCGGTGGTAATCTCAAAAATCCAAAGGTGGTAATCCCAAAAATCCAAAGGACCTGTGGGTGCTGCTGCTCATCCAATAATTATGGACATTCCTCAAACTCTTGGGCAACATTCCAACATGACGAACCCAAATAGCAAGCCTGTTACTGATCAGCACCACAATATGTTAAACTATTTTTTTTTTTTTTTTTTTTTTTAAAAGCCTCTTACCAATATATTTATAAACGTTTCTGGGCTTGGACAATGCATTTATGCACACAATCATACCAAGGCAATAATCTATCTCCCTTTCACTGGGGGTTACTTTGTATATGGCTTGGCTGTCTATTATCACTGCAAAGATAGTAGAACATAAGATGGGCCATGGAATTTCTTGTTTGGAAAAACGTGATCAGCCAAATTATGGAAGGTAGACAAAAATGCTGGAGGAACTTATCTATGGAGAGAAGGAAAGATGCTTCAGGTCGAGACCCTTCCTCAGACTGATGTTGGGGAGGGGGGGGGGGGGGAGAGAAAGGAAATAAAGAGCCTCTTCCTTTTCCCCCCCCCCCCCCCCCCCCCCCACCACAACATTTTCCAGCATCCACAGTATTTTCTTAGAAACATTATGGAAATCGTTTTATACCCAAGTATTGAGAGATCGCTTTAGATATTTTAAAAATACAGATGAGTATTTTGTTAAATGCTTTTGCGAGAACCTTTTAAGAATCAGAAATTAAATATGCAAACATATGCACAAAGAAAAGGACCATTTTCATCGACTTTTTGGAATCATGTGATGCAGCGGTACCTTAAGGATTGCTGATTTCAGTTCATGACGCGGATAGATCTACATCTCCGAATACAGATTTGAAAAATTCTCTTTTAGGGGGCCTTCTCTTCTATTTCTACTTTCCACTTTCTCTCTTCCTTTTTTTAAATTTTTTATTTACACACTTCACGTTTTTCTACTCTCTACCATCTATTTTTCCACTTTTTCCCCTTTCTATTGTTTTCTTTTTCTTGTCCTGCTTACTTCCTTCTTATAACATAAAACTAGAGGTTGTACATAGAATGGATTAAGGTATTACATAGTTGGCACCTAAAATTAGGTTCCACTGTACTGTTTTGTGCTGTATTAACTTCTAATAAAATAAACAAAAAAAAAACAAAAAAAAAAAAGAAAAGGACCATTTGGAGCAGGTGAGCCATTTTTGATACTTTCAAGAAGACAGAGGGTGAAATAAGCTTTAAAAAAAAATAATTTGTGACAATGGTAATTTCTTTGCCATTGACAACCCATAAAATTAACATCAATATTGTGGTGACTGCGCACATGGACCATCATGGAAAGCTGGGCACTGTCACTGTGTACTAATGCTGGATTCCAGAGTTCAGCAATGTAGTAGGGATATAAACAAACAAGGAACTGCAGATGTTGGCTTACAAAAAAGAGACAAAGTGTTGGACTAACTTAGCAGGTCCGGCAGCATCTCTGGAAAACATGGATAGGTGACATTTTGCGTCAGGGTCCTTTTTCAGACGTCTGCCATGTTTTCCAATTGAGTAGGGATGCTGGCCAATTACCCAGTACTTAAGATATAAAACCAACAGAAATTCCTACGACAGATATTCTCTCATTGTTATTAATGGTATGAATCTAATTCTACCATTTTTTATTTTATAGGCAGGTCCATTTTGGAACCTACATGACACCCTTCTTTGGCACTGAAATGACCATTCCGAGCAAAGCTTCAGATAAACTTCACAGCATTTCTACACTTCCACCGATTTAACCTTTTCCCTTTACCAATCAATGTTAACACTATATCGTATGTGCCACATGGATGCTTAGACAAACACATGCAATAAAGACACCAGTTGTCCCACCATCCATTACCTCCTCTACTCTGGGCTTGGTACCAAGCTAAAACCACAGCACCAGATCAATTGCAAAATCAAGTTCTTTGGCTACTCATTTTATTTGCTGCAGTAGTCTGGGATTCTTGGCAAGAGAGGTGAAGAGAGCATCATTGAGAAATATGTTATTGCACAGTCATACTGTGATCAGAAGTACAAAATGAAGTTTTGTTAAGATTCTTGAAGCAAGCAGGTCAGTGGTGCATTCACTAAACATTTCTGCACACTACTTTTATTTACTCCGAGGCTCATGCCTTAAAATATTAAAAATGCAAATATTTGTTAAAGACTGATGAGGCTGCACTTGGAGCATGTGCTCAGTCACCCTGCTAAAGGAAAGACGCCACTTAGCCGCAAAGAATGCAGAGACAATTTACAAGGATGTTACCAGGACTCATGGGCCTGACCTATGGTCTAACATTATTCACTGTAGCGGATGAAGCAGAGAGGTGATCTTGTACAAAATCATGAAGGCAATAGATACAGTGAATGCATAGTCTTTTTCGCATGGGTAGGGGATTCAAGACCTAAAACGCATAGGTTTAAGGTGAGAGGAAATTATTTAATAGGAACCCGAGCAGCAACTTTTTCCCAGTGTGTGTTGGGTATATAGAATGAGCTGCCCTAAGAAGCAGTTGAGGCAGGTACAATAACATTTAATAGACAGGTACATGGGGGGGGGGGGGGGGGGGGGGAGATATGGGCCAAACACAGGCAAATGGGACTAGCTTAGATGGAGCATCGTGGTTGGCGTGGACAAGGTGGGCCCAAGGAGCCGATTTCATGCCGTGTGACTAAATATGACGGAGATCTGAAAAGACACAGATTTTAAATAAAGGGTTTCTGCACAATGCTAAATTGACATGTATCTATTCACTCCTAATTACTGAAAACCTGGTACTTACAGGGCTCGAAATTAACGGTTGCCCGGGTGCCATTGACCACTCAAAGCGCCGCCGGGCAACTAAACACCGAGTCATTTTGCCCGGCTTGGCAAACAGATACTGGTTTGTACTGAAGATAGACACAAAAAACTGGAGTAACTCGGCGGGTCAGGCAGCATTTCAGGAGAAAAGGAACGCCGATGTTTTGTGTCGGCGGTACACGGCTGTATTGCGTGGGAAAGATACTAAGTGCAGGGTGATGAAGAGAATGACGGGCCCCGAACAGCGGTTCCATCTCCTCCTGCACCCCATGATAAAGGCCGCTGCTTCCAATCCCGCTAATGGCGATAACCGCTTTAAAAACAAACCCTCCCGCACGCCGAGACCGGGAGGAGGGAGGGAAGGGGAGGCCTCGGTGTGCGGGAGGGTTTGTTTTTAAAGCGATTATCGCCATTAGCTGGATTGCAAGCAGCGGCCGCAATCAGGGAGGAGGAGGAGATGGAGCCGCTGTTGTGGGACCCGTCATTCGCACCGACACTTCTGAAGCAGCTGCACCAAAGATACTATAGCTATGGGATCTTTGAGCTGCACCGCTCAGCCCCACACCTTGCTGTTGGCTGGTGGAGGAGGGAGGCGGTGACGAGGAGTTCCCAACGGCCAAGGCAGCGGGCGATGTTGTCCGAGGAGCGCTTACTTCCCTTCCTCCCCACCTCGCCCCCCTTCTCTCTCTCGTACGTCCCCCCCCCCTTATCCTGGGACCCCTCCTCTCCATCCCGCACTGATCCCCATTCCCACCTCTATTCAGTCCTCACTGACATCCCCTGTGCTCCCTTCCCCATCTTACCCCCCCCCCCCCCCAATCTATTCATCCTGCGCTGATCACCCTATCCACCTCGCATTGATTCTCTGACCCCCCCCCCCCCATCTATCCTACACTGGTTCCCCAATTCACCCTGCCCTTACCCCTTTCCCATCCATCCTGCACTTCTCCTCCATCCATCCTGTACTGATCCCCCATCAATCCTGTACTAATCCATGCATTCATCCCGTACTGACCTACCCTCCATTTACCCTGCACCTCCCCCTCATTCATCCGGTAGTGATTCCCCATTCATCCTGCACAGACACTCCGATCCACACTATACTGACCACCCCCCCACATTCATCCTGTACTGATCCTCCCATTCAAGAAGAATGGGGGGGGGGGGGGGGGGGGGGGGGGGAACAGTCTGAAGAAGGGTTTCGACCCGAAACATTGCCCATTTCCTTCGCTCCATAGATGCTGCCTCACCCGCTGAGTTTCTCCCGCACTTTTGTCTACCCCCATCCATCCCGTACTGAACCCCCCCCCCCCAATTCAACACGACTGACATCCCCGTGCTCTCCCCTCACAATTTTACTTATTCCAACCAACACGTACTAATTCACCTGCCTCAATCCATCCATTCTGCACTGACTGCATTCTAATTCTAACCCCCCCCCCCCCCCCCCCCCCTCCTCCCCGCCATCTATTCACCCCGCACTGATTCACACACACCGCCCTCCCTGACCCTATTGTCCTGGAAATGTCTTCAGAGCGAACATTGACTATGTTTGATAACGGAATGCAATCAAATGTGTTTTAATTCCCAATGTTAATATTTGTTTTAATCTATAAAGATGGATTAATTAAATTGTGAACACGTGAAACATTAAAACCGCAGTGTTCGATTGTCACTGCTACCGTTGACACGTTATTACAGAATTCATTTTAACGGCAAATCAATGCTCTTAATATGGAGTATCAGTACTGTAGTTATTTAATGAGCAACATTCACAACTATACGTACGCATATATGTTACCATGGTCCAGGATTTATTGACACAGGTGGATCATACGCTGAATAATCCAACCACATTTTTGTTTGGAAGTGGAAAGAACTAATAGAAATTGCATTATTTGCAATGTGTAAAAAGAGTTGAGATACTGTATTATAATTTTGCTGCATGTCATTGTGGGATATATCATTTCTTGATTGGCGGATATGTTTTGTTTGTGACTTTATTTGAAGCAGAAATAATATGTGAATGCTTCTTTGAGTATACTTCGTCTGAGCACATTATCGTACGCGTCATGCACGCGTCATGCAAGCCGTCATATGACCACCTAAACTGTCATTTGGCAACCTAAAAAGCTGCCACGGTTGCCCGGCTGGCAACAGGGGAAAACAAAGTTAAGCGAGAGCCCTGACTTATTGACATTAACTCCATTCGAACAACTACATGGAATTACCAATTCATCCAAAACACACTTACCTGCATCCATGGCAGAGCAAGTGTGCAGCTCAAGGGAAAATGTTCAGATCAAGCACACCACAACCTCATTACGCAAAAAAGGAACAAAATGCTGGAGTAACTCAGCGAGCATCTCTGGAGAAGATGAATTGATGTTACAGATTGGCACCCTTCTTCAGACTGATTGTAGGTAGTGGGAATTACGAGTTTCCCCCCACCCCTCCACCATCTGTCTGAAGAAGGGCCCTGACCCAAAGCATCACCTATCCATGTGTAGGAAAGAACTGCAGATGCTGGTTTAAATCGAAGGTAGACACAAAATGCTGGAGTAACTCAGGCAGCATCTCTGGAGAGAAGGAATGGGTGATGTTTGGGGTCGAGACCCTTCTTTAGACCGATGCCTGTCCCGCTGAGTTACTCCAGCAATTTGCATCACCTATCCATGCTCTCCAGAGATGCTGCTGAACCGCTCTGTTACTCCAACACTTTGTCTCCTTGTTTCTGAACCTCATTAACCAGGCCAGCACTATGCTGCTGGGCAACAAAAACCAAACCCAATTATGTCAGCTGCACACACCTGCACAATTCTGACACAAATTAAAAGCCAAAGCTATACACAAGTGATGCTGTGCTCATCTTATTACTATATAAAGTCACATGATCTTAGAGGGAGCTTAGATCTTGCATTCCTTTATAAGAGTGACACAGACAATGAGAAGATGGTAGCCAAAGCAACTGGAAGCTAGCAAATTCAAAGTTGTGGACACATCAATGCACAATTCACACCACACTCATGTGCTGTGAATGCTCATCTTGAATGGGAATACTCTGTGCCGAAAAGAAAAGCAAAGAAATCGCGTTGAATGGCTGCTGCAGAGATTTTAATACTCGCAGTCTTTCAGCAGCTTGGAACAGTTTGCACATCCTTACTCAAATAATATCCTAAGACAACTAATCCCGTGGCGAACTAAAACTAAATAAAATGGCAAACAAAGTTGCCGAATGCACTCAACATGACCATACCACCTTAGAAAATAGTCTAAAATCACAGAAGCTTTATCATAACACAGGTTTCAACACTCCTACTGCAACCATCCTCAAATTGTGGCAAATACAACTTGCAAACCTCGACAGTGAAGTTAGCATGGGTTCACAAGCGACTCCGCAGCCTCCTGTAGAAACAGTTCACCTGAAAGAACTAATTGCCTGTTGCTCCAATCAAAAACCACTGCGGTGAAATGGCAATGGGCTACAAAAACCGAAGGCAATTAGAGTGACAGCAGACCAGAGTACCATTTATTTAATATACTGCTTGAGGGCAGTGCATGAATGACTCAAGATCATGCAATGCCAAGTCAAACTTTAGATGGTAATTATCAATGGAATGTACGACTTTGGTGAACAGATACAGTCAGATGATAATTATGGGTATGGCAACAGAGTGCCTTTGTTACTGGTTAAGCATCCAGTGGGCTGGACATCGGGGTTCGGGACAATAATTTGAATCATGTCTGGCAGTATATGAACCTAAATACAAATAAAACACTACATCAGTAACAATGACCATGAAACTACCAGATTGTTTGGAAGTAACATTTGGTCCCAATTAAAGGCATTTTCAGAAGCAAAGAAATTCCAGATTCTAAATGCATAACTTCAACTGAACCTATAAAACTAAGGATTAAGCCAGCAGCCTTAAACCTCTGCCACATCACTTCACCACCAACCACCCCCCATCCCAAAGTACTTTATGGGATCACACCAGCCACCCTGAGTGGTGACCAGAATTTACCACTAAATCTAAATATGGCATAAGTGCAATTTTGTACAATGATCCTTTGGTGTGGAGTTTTACATTAGAGTACTGGAGACACACATAACAGCATTATTTCTCCATCATTGTCTTTGAAATAGCTTCTGGATTGAGCTGTGTACTGTCAAGGCCTTTTGCAGGATATTTTTTAACTTGACACCTTTAAAAAAAATTCAAAACGCAAACAGAAAGGCCTAACCCATATATGCTACATTTGCCAATGTCAAACAACATTTCCAAGAAACATACCCATTGTCTCTCAATCAAATTCAATGGCATCATTATTGCTTTCAAGAGTTTTGACACGCATAAATTAATTAAGATGTGTGGGCTGCTCCGTATCTTCAAATTATTTAAAGACCACTCCTACCACTCTTGGGAAAAACCATTTCAAAGACAATCATCTGGGATTTAAAAAATAATCAGCTCGCCGGTCTTAATTGGGCAAGTAACTTATTTTCAAAAAAGGCGATTTCGAGTTCTAAGTACAGGGCTCGAAATTAGCGGTTGCCCGGGTGCCAATGGCCACCCAACGTGCCACTGGGCAACCTAAATGCCGAGTAATTTTGCCCAGCTTGGCACTGCAGATACTGGTTTATACCAAAGCTAGACACAGAAAACTGGAGTAACTCAGCGGGTCAGGCAGCATCTCTGTGTCAGCGGCGGAAACAAGCTGTCGTGCGGGGCAAATTCATCTTTTACTGAACCCCCCATTCATCCTGTACTGATCCCCTCATTCATCCTGTACTGATCCTCCCCATCCATCCTGTGGTGATCTCCCCATCCATCTTTTACTGACCCCCATTTATCTTGCACTGATCCCCCAATTCATCCTGTAGCAACCCCCCCCCCCCCCAATTCATCCTGTAGCGATCCCCCACCCATTCATCCTGTACTGATCACCCCATTCATCATCCTGTGGCGATCCCCCCCATTCATCCTGTACTGAACACCCCCACATTCATCCTGTGGCGATCCCCCCCATTCATCCTGTGGCGAACCCACCCATTCATCCTGTGGCGAACCCACCATTCATCCTGTGGTGATCCTCTCATTCATCCTGTAGTGATCCCCCTCCCATTCATCCTGCACAGACCCTCCGATCCACACTGTACTGACCCCCCCCCCCCCCATTCATTGTGTACTGAACCTCCCATTCATCCTGCGCTGGTCCCTCTGCCCCATCCATCCTGTACTGATCTGATCCCCCCCCCCCCCCCCCCCCCATTTAAGAAGAATGGAGAGATCCGTCTGAAGAAGGGTTTCGACCCCGAAACGTTGCTTCGCTCCGTATATGCTGCCTCACCTGCTGAGTTTCTCTGGCAGCTGTCTACCCCCATTCATCCTGTACTGATCCCCCCCCATTCATTCTGTACTGATCCACCCCCCCCCATCCATCCTGTACTGATCCCATCCATCCTGCACAGATCCCCCCCCATCCATCCCGTACTGATCCCTCCATTCAAGTCCTCTGACATCCCCCCGCGCTCTCCCCTCACAATTTTACCTAATCCAACCAATGAGCACTAATTCCCTTGCCTCAAACCATCCCGCAACGATTGCCTTCTCAACCCTCCCCCCCCCCCCCCCCATCTATCCATCCCGCACTGATTTCCCCCCCCCCCCCCCCCGATCCTATTGTGCTAGAAATTTCTTCAGAGCGAACATTAACTATGTTTGATAACGGAATGCAATCAAATGTGTATTAATTCCCAATGTTATTATTTGTTTTAATCCATAAAGATGGATTAATTAAATTGTGAACTCGTAAACATTAAAACCGCAGTGTTCGATTGTCACTGCTACCGTTGACACGTTATTACAGAATTCATTTTAACAGCAAATCAATGCTCTTAATATGGCGTATCAGTACTGTAGTTATTTAATGAGAAACATTCACAACTATACGTTGGATTTATCCAGGTTTTACTTCTAGTCGGTCATATACATCACAACTTTGGTCAGGAGATATTTAATTTGAAATTTTAATGTTAATTCTGAAGTGGGATGATGGAAACAGCATTTATCAATAATTTTTTTTAATCTGGTGCGTACAAACTGCGTATCTTCATTGCTGTTCACAGCACATACATCTAATCTGAATGTCCGGTCATGTGGCATCTTGACATATTACCAAAAGAACATTTGCTGCAGTTATGTCCTTTCACCATCTCTTGTCAGTTAGTGTAATGCTTAACCTGTCAGTGGGGCATAGTCGGTTTTAACAGCTATTATCATAAATTGCCTTAAGAAATTTCCTTGCAACCTGTATATTTTCTTGTGGATAAATTATGTGAGAAGCGAGAGTGTTTCTGTGCCAATAGCAATAACGACCCATGCTATGGCCATGTCATGATAATTTTCTGTCCTTCACAGAAATGTTTGCATCAATTTGTAGTGTGCATGGTTAAGCATATATGTTACCATGGTCCAGGTTTTATTGACACAGGTTGATCATACACTGAATAATCCAACCACATTTTTGTTTGGCAGTGGAAAGAAATAATAGAAATTGCATTAATTGCAATGGGTAAAAAGAGTTGAGATACTGTATTATAATTTTGCTGCATGTCATTGTGGTATATATCATGTCTTGATTGGTGAATATGTTTAGTTTGTGACTTTATTTCAAGCAGAAATAATATGTGAATGCTTCATTGGGCATAATTCTGACTGGTAACTACGCACTTCGTCCAAGCACATTATTGCATGCCTCATGCAAACCGCCTTAAATGACCACCTAAACTGTCATTTGACAACCTAAAAAGCTGCCCAGACTGCCCGGCTAGCACCAGGGAAAAAAAGAGCACTGAAATACATCAAGAGAAAACATCCACTCAGTCAGGATCCTGCATATTTCAATCAAGAATCCACATTTCCAGAGATACAGACCTCTAAAAACAATGTAACCTTTCCCGAATTTCCGACAATCATTTTCTGTATGCAAGGCAATACTAGAGGCAATATTCCACATAGGATTAACAGCAATGCCTTATATAAGCAATATCTTTCTAAATTCATGTTACATTTACCTCCCAATAGTACCTCTCCTGGCTACTTCCCTTCCCTGCATACCAGCCTTTTGCGAATCATTCATTGGTACACCAAGATTTCATTGCAATCTCCCAATATCTAGACAATATGTTTTTATATTTATGGAGGGAAATAGACATTCTATGACAGTGCTACTCTTGACCCACAACTTCAACCATTCATTTCCATTCAGATGGTGCCTGACCCTCTGATTTCCTCCAGCGGATTTTTTTTTTTTGCTCAAAATACTGTCTATTTTGTCTCATGTGTTTCTATCTGCTTGCCATTTAGGACAATTTTCATGCATTATACTACATTTCCCAGATCATTGCCCACTCACGTAACCTATGTTTCTATAAAAACCGCATCACTCCCTCTCAACCTACTATTGGCTATCTTTATCATATGGAAATTTAGGATCCATATCTTCCATGCTTCATCCAAGTCATTGAATATATTTAGTTCCCGAGAACTCAACCATGGCGGCCGCCAGAGCAAGCCTCCTTGCGTCACCACGCCTGGGCGCCGCGGACTCGGGAGGTACCGGAGATGACAGAAGTCTGCGGGCCGGACAAATACGGGGGGATTCTATGGTCAAACATTTAACCTGCAGCTTTCAATGCCATGACATTTTAACGGTTTAGACTTAAATGTTGACAGTTCAGTTTAAGTGCACTCAGGCTGAAAAAAGAACTCCCTCAAATCTTCTACACCTTACCTTAAACCTATTTTTGCCAAGGGAAATGATTTCTCACTATTTACCCAATACCTCACAATTTTGTACAATTCAATTGCGATATGGGGAAATGTTTCAAACTATCTGCACCCCCCAATTATGTACATCTCTATTAAGTCCCCCAAGGCTTCCTCCACTCAGGCAGGCAAGTGGGGAGCATCAATCACATTCCTGCAGATGGAGGACAGGCTTTGGGGAGTTAATCGTTACAGGACTACCTAGTCTCTGACCTCCTCTTGTAGCCACAATGCATATATGACCACTCCAGATCATTTTCTCTTCAGTGGTAACAAAGAAAATAGGTGCATTTTCTTTGTTACCACTGAAGAGAAAATAGTGGGCTATTCAGCCCTTCGAGCCAGCACCGCCATTCAATATGATCATGGCTGATCATCCAAAATCCGTAACCCGTTCCAGCATATCCCTTTATTCCCTTAGCCCCAAGAGATAAATTTAACTCTCTTGACCCCCCCCCCCCCCCCCCCCAGAGATAGATATATTTTTTATTAGTACAGGTGTCAGAGATAATGGGGGGGGGGGAGAGAGGGAGGAGAGGGATCAGCCATTATTGAATGGCATAGTAGACTTGATGCGTCAAATTCTACTCCTATCACATGACCAATTACATTAATTGGGAGGAATCAATAATGGTAGTGCCATTGAAAGTCTTCTGATTTTCCACCACCTATCATGCCCACTCTTCAAAAAAGCTGAGTAGACAAAGACCATCCTCAAACATAGAAATCTGTAACATTGGTGTCAAATTACATCCAAATTGTTGATCTATAAAATAAGGATTCTAGCATTGACAACCCATTGATCCCAGACTTTCAAACACAAAAAAATACCTTGAATCAAGTTATCTACCTAACACCAAGTTAAATTAAATTAAACACTAAATTAACACTAAATTTCAGAACCAATCTGTCAATTTGCTCCGATTCACATGGGTTCATACTTTTTAGACCACTCTTACATGTGGGACTTTTGTTTAGGCATTACCAAAGTCCAGGTAAACAACATAAAAAAATGCCTGGGTTGTACCTTGTAAATGGTGGACATGTTTTGGAGTTAGGCTGCCCTCAACAAGTTACCTCTGAAAGGATGAAGGAGATTAGTCACAGGATAGACCTCAAAAAACAATCTGGGATTTAACATAGACATCGGTGATTCATCCACCTTTAAACCCATTCAAACATTCAGATCATCCTCCTTTTTAAAGGTTTTTTTTTCTAGAATTCCACCTTCTCTGCCATGAACCGTCCATCAGCCACATCTTCGTATACAATTTTAAAACAGTCCTTATGAGGAAAAGCCCCAAGCCTGACAAATTAAATGTTTTCCTTTCACAATACTGTTTGACCTGATGAGTATTTCCACATTATTTAAGAACACATTGTATTTTTCTCCGTTCACAAGCATTATTTGTGCAATAATCTTTGACAAGGCACCTTAAATGCCTTTTGGAAAACTGCCTAATACTTCTACCAATTCCCCTTTATGCAGAGCATTGGTTATTTCCTCAAAAGAATGCCAGTAACATGGTTAATTAGTAGAGCTAATAGGACTTGATGTTTCAATCCCTGTAATAAGTCGGCACTCTTGCTATTTGCAGTGGGATTGGAGTGGTGAAAGGTAGGGTAGGTACGTCATTGGGATCATCCTCCTATTTTGACGTTTCATTGATAAGCCCACAATATCTCCAGAGGGCTCAATGGTGATACCTGGCGTCCCAGTTACACCCACCCCCCACCCCATCTTGGAGCCCAATAGTTATCTCACCTTTTGATCCAAATCCAATTGCTGCATTTTTCTGCAAAATTTGATAATGACTTAATTGCTTGTTCGAGGGAGTGACCCCTCACCCCCATTTTCTTTAATAGCCTGGTCATAGATGTAGCAACAAACCCCCTGCATCCCACTTCGACAGGGAAAATCTTGGTCTTCCAGCCATTCTGGGCAGCTTCAGTTGCCAGTTCAGAGTACTTGGTCTTTTTCCTATCATAAGCTTCTTCAACACCATCTGCAAATCTTCCCATGGAACTATTAATTCCACAATGTATACCAACTTGGCTTTTGTGGACCACAGGACCATGTCTGGCCAGAGTGTTGTAGCCACAATGTCTGGGGGAAACACAAGCTTTTTCCCCCCCCAAGTCCATTTACATTTTACAATCCCGAGCAGGATGCAGAATGCTTGCACCCTTTAAAGTTATCTGCTGCTCTGGAGGTTGGCCTGCTGGTATAAATGTTGTGAAGTGGACATTTCCTGCCGATGTTTGTGGGGAAGCATTTGTGATCTTACGCCTCTGTTCCAGGATTGATGCCAGCAGTCTGAGAACTTGGTTTTGCCGCCAAGTGTAACGCCCTTGGTCGAGGCTCATAGTACATCCTGGTAAAATGTCTTAGTGATGCAGGTGCTTGGCAAAGGGAGCAAGCGGGGTCTTCTCCGAACCACTGCTTCAGGTTCTGGGGTGATGGTAGAACATCTGAAGACAAAACTTAGCCGAGATCCTTCCATTTGCCAGATGTCACGCTAGCTGAGTTTCCTCTTTTCCAGGCTCTCCCAGTTCGTCCATTTGCCCTGCTTGGCCATTGAGACGGCCTTGGCGTGCCACGCAGCCTCCTCCCGTCTTCTCACCAACTCCAACACGAGCCGTCTCTTCTGCACTGATGTTGCCTTGTGCCATTGAGGAGCTTTTGGGACGAGCCCGGCTCTTCCGTGATGGACTTAGCCAACCACATCCCGGAAATGAAGAGCAGACTTAGCACTCTGAACGGCTTCTGATGGGGTCCACTTCCTCCCCGTTGCCACACTGGGGGCCGCTGTTCGAATAACAGTATCTTCAGATTCAGTGAGGGTCATGACCAACCTTGATTTAGTGCATTTGAATTGTTCCACAAGTCCTGCAATGGGTTATTCCAATTTACCAGTCCCATACAGTCCGACAGCACTTAAGCATTGTGGAAGTCCAGGCCACTGTTTCACATGTGTGCTGATCATTCTTTCCTACAATTACCCCATGACTGATTTGAATTAAGATCAATTGAACAAGTACTTTGGTCCTGTCCTCACTAAGGAAGACATAATCTCCTGGAAATACTTGGGGACTGAGGATCTAGTGGGAGGGAGGAACTGAAGGGAATCCACATTATTCAGGAAACGGTGTTGGGACTGAAGACAGATAAACCCCCAGGGCCTGATGGTCTGCACCCCAGAGTGGTCAAGGAGGTGGCATTAGAAATCATTGATTAACATTTTCCAATGTTCTATAGACTCTGGAGATCAGTTCCGGTGGACTGGAGGGTAGCTAATGGAACCCCACTTCTTAACAAGAGGGAGAGAGAAAACAAGGAATTATAGACCAGTTAGCCTTACATCAAGTGGAGAAGATGATCAAGTTGATTATTAAAGATGCAATAGCAGCACATTTGGAAAGCATTGACAGGATCGGTCAAAGTCAGCATACATTTGTGATGGGGAAATTATGCTTGACTAATCTTCTGGAATTTTGAGGATGTAACATCTAGAATAGATAAGGAAGAGTCAGTGGATGTTGTATATCTGGACTCTCAAAAAGCCTTTGACAAGGTCCCACACAAGAGATAAGTGTGCAAAATTAGAGCAGATGGCATTGGGGGTAGGTATTGACTTCTTCTTCTTGCGTTTGGCGTGCACAGCCTAAAGTTGTCGGACAACTTGTTCTACTTGAATGTGCACGCCGGGTTGATTGCATTTGTCGAAACAGGTCGGATCACGTGAAGGTTGCAATCTCCCACCCCAGGGTATTGACACGTTTAAAGAACTGGTTGACAGACAGGAGGCAAAGAGTAGGAATCAACGGGTCCTTTTCAGAATGGCAGGCAGTGACTAGTGGGGGTCTTAAAGCTCAGCGCTGGGACCCCAGTAATTTACAATATATATTAACAATTTAGACAAGGGAACTAAATGTAACATCTCCAAGTTTGCGGATGACAAAGGTGGGTGACAAGTGTGATCGGCGAGAAGAATGCTATGAGGCTGCAGGGTGACTGGATAGGTTGGGTGAGTGAGCAGATGCAGTATAATGTGGATAAATGTGAGGTTACGCATCACTTTAATTTCATGTTTCATGTCTTTTGTGTTTTTTATGGCTGTTGGCAAATTAATTTCCCTCCTGGGATAAATAAAGTTCTATAGTATCATATCATATTTGGTGGCAAGAACAAGGCGGCAGATTATTAACTGAATGGTGTCAGATTAGGAAAAGGGGAGGTGCAATGAGACCTATTGCCCTTGTACATCAGTCACTGAAAGTAAGCATGAAGGTACAACAGGCAGTGAAGAAAGCAAATGTCATGTTGGCCTTCGTAGCAAGAGGATTCGAGTATAGGAGCAGTTGTACAAGGCCCAGGTGAGACCACGCCTTGAGCATTGTGTGCAGTTTAGGTCTCCCAAGGAGGACATTCTTGCTATTGAGGGAGGGCAGCGTAAGTTCACCAGGTTAATTCCTGGGATGGCGGGACAGACATTTGATGAAAGAATGGGTCAACTGGGCATGAATTTACTGGAATTTAGAAGTACGAGTGGGGATTTTATAGAAACATAAAATTCGTAAGGGATTGGACAGGTTAGATGCAGGAAAAATGTTCCCGATGTTGGGGGAGTCCAGAACCAGGGGTCACAGTTTAGGAATAAGGGGTAGGCCATTTAGGACTGATGGGGAAAACCCTTTTCACCCAGAGAGTTGTGAATCTGAGGAATTCCGTCTCAGAAGGCAGTGGAGGACAATTTAATTCAACAGAGTAAAGGGATATGGTGAAAAAGCAGGAACAGGGTACTGATTTTGGATGATCAGCCATCATCATATTGAATGATGGTGCTGGCTCGAAGGGCTGAATGGCCTACTCTTGCACCTATTTTCTATGTTTCTATGCATATGTACAGTTACATTTACTATTTTCCAACAATTCAACTTTCCCAAATCTAAATAATTTAAAATGTAAGCCCAATGCATCAACTACCTCATTTAACTAGCCAGTTGTTTTAAAGTATCCTAACCAGTTAGGTTAAAGTATATCAGAGGTCAGACAGGGATCGGCCTGCAGCATCAACAATTTGCACTGCACTGGTAATTCACTAGAATTCCTTCCTCCCTCATTTACATGCAGATTTCTCTGGGATGTCATTTGTATCCTCATGGAGACTAATGCATGAAACACCAGTTTAATCCAGTTCTTTATTTTCCATTATTAAATATCCAGATTTTCATTGTATTTCTTAAATATAGATAATACCCAACGTTTGCATCACAGCTTAGTTTGGGAACAGCTCCATCTAAGACCGCAAGAAATTGCAGCAAATTGTCGACAGACCAGCACACAAACCAATCTCCCATCAATTGACTCAATTTATAACTCGCGTACAGCAAGGTCAGCAGCATAATCAAAGATGAGTCGCACCTTGGCCACCCTCTTCTCCTGCACTCCTGTCACATCGGGCAAAAGGTGTGAACACGCACACCACCAGATTCAGGGACAGTTTCTTCCCAGCTACTATCAGGCAACCGAATCAAGCATACCGCAAAAAGAGAGCAGTCCTGAACGATTATCTACCTCATTGGTGACCGTCAGACAATCTTTGATTGCACTAAACGTTTTCCCTTATCGTGTATCTATTCACTGTAAATGGCTTAATTGTAATCAAGTGTTGTATTTCCACTGACTGGTTAGCACGCACAAAAGCTTTTCACCGTACCTCGCTACACGTGACAATAAACTGAACAGAACTGAAATTTCTGGCTAGTTCCATTTCAAATTTGAAATTTCCTTTTTAAACTTTGAACAAACTTTTACACAGTTCAATCAGCTTCTGTGCAATTATGTGCTTTTTTCTTCAGTTTGATACCATCACTGTTTTAGTTAATCAGACACTGGGTATTCCCTCTTGGAATTCTTTGTATCTCATTGGTATCGATTCAGTGTATAATGAAGACCCCCCTTAGAAATCTGTCCTTACATCTTAATCGACCAATTTCTTATGTCAGTTTTTTTTTTAACGTGACTGCTTCATCACTTAATTGCAATTGAACTTAAAATGCTAGTCTTGTACATATTCTTCTCTCCCACAAACTGAATGCGAAATTCAATCACTTAATGTTCACTGTTACCTAGGGAAGCCCAAGAGATCTTTATTTAATCTTATCTTGTTGCACAATGCCAAGCATAGTATAGCCTGCCCTTTGATTGGTACCAGAACATGCTGTTCTAAATAGAAAACATCATGAACTTTTCATCTACGCTCGTTCTGACCATTTGATTTTTCCAGTGCATATGCAAATTGAACTCTCCATAATTACCGCCACACCTTTCAGACAAGTTTCCCATTCTTTATTTCTCTTTAGTGTCCAGTTGTGCTTGCAATTGCTCGTAGGAGGCCTCTACTCCAATGTTGAAAGTGACATATTGCCTTTTTTATTTCTTCATCTCCACCCAAATCATTTCCACATCCTGGTTTTTGGAACTTGGGTGCATTGACCAAGAGTACCACGAGACCATTGAAACAAACTTACTCCACCACATAAATGTCATGTACACTTTGATATCACAGCCTCAAATCTTGTTGCAGCTACATCTCTGTAATGGCTACGGGAACACATTTATTTCCATGATCTCAGTTTATTGGCTTCATTTTGAATGCCCTGTGCACTCGGATAAAGCTTTTTGCTTACTTTGAGTTGTATTCTCTAACCTTCCTGTCACAATCTATTTCCCATTATAAAACCTCTTTCTCGAACCTCCTTGCGATATCATCCCAGATCTGATTTCTTGCTACCACTATTTAGTTTACATAGAAACATAGAAATTAGGTGCAGGAGTAGGCCATTCGGCCCTTCGAGCCTGCACCGCCATTCAATATGATCATGGCTGATCATCCAACTCAGTATCCCGTACCTGCCTTCTCTCCATACCCCCTGATCCCTTTAGCCACAACGGCCACATCTAACTCCCTCTGAAATATAGCCAATGAACTGGCCTCAACTACCCTCTGTGGCAGAGAGTTCCAGAGATTCACCACTCTGTGTGAAAAAAGTTCTTCTCATCTCGGTTTTAAAGGATTTCCCCCTTATCCTTAAGCTGTGACCCCTTGTCCTGGACTTCCCCAACATCGGGAACAATCTTCCTGCATCTAGCCTGTCCAATCCCTTAAGAATTTTGTAAGTTTCTATAAGATCCCCTCTCAATCTTCTAAATTCTAGAGAGTATAAACCAAGTATATCCAGTCTTTCTTCATAAGACAGTCCTGACATCCCAGGAATCAGTCTGGTGAACCGTCTCTGCACTCTCTCTATGGCAATAATGTCCTTCCTCAGATTTGGAGACCAAAACTGTACGCAATACTCCAGGTGTGGTCTCACCAAGACCCTGTACAACTGCAGTAGAACCTCTCTGCTCCTATACTCAAATCCTTTTGCTATGAAAGCTAACTTACCATTCCCTTTCTTTACTGCCTGCTGCACCTGCATGCCTACCTTCAATGACTGGTGTACCATGACACCCAGGTCTCGCTGCATCTCCCCCTTTCCCAATCGGCCACCATTGGGAAAGGGGGAGATGCAGCGGGCCAGGGCAATCTTCCTAACTTCCCCAATCACAATATGCTGGAAGAATCCCAGCATAGTTCACATGTAGTCAATACCATTACAGTTCTCATCCGTCTGACGAAGGTTCTCGCCCCGAAACGTCACACATTCCTTCTTTCCAGAGATGCTGCCTGGCCCGCTGAGTTACTACAGTAACCTTGAATCAGAACCCATCCTGTAATATCAGTTCTAGAGTTATGCATTCATCTCAAATCATTCACCCTGCATTAATCCAGAGGTTATTGCCTAGGTTCCGCCTCTTAATTTGGCGTCTACTTTCCTGTATCAACTGTGTAGAAACTCGTCTATTCATTGATGTCCATTTACACAATGACTGGATCCTCCACACCCATTGCAAAGTTTCTCTCTTGCTTTGAGGAAACATTTCAAACCCAGATACCAGACATGCAAAAGATCATATTGCAGTCTACAATGAACAATGATAATTTTTCTCACTATAAAAAATGCCATTCAACCTTTCAAGTCAGCTCCATTATTCATCATGATTATGATATTCTACCTCAACTCTACTTCCCTGCACCTTACCCATAATCCGCTCCCTGAACATCCAGTCTATGGATCTGTCACTGACAGCCTTCATAGCCATCCAGCATTGTTATTTTGTTTCTTATGCATTACCCTATTATAACTAATTTTCTCTTCCATTTGAATAACATGCTGCATCATGACATTATAGTCAAATACATCACACCTGCCCCAACAAGTTAATAAAATCTCGAACCCACGCAATGCTTCTGCACTCCTGTCCCCATCCCCGACACTCGCATCCACTCTCCAATCGCTGACCAACCACTTCTCTTAATGGGTCTGTCCATCTCCTTGTACAAAATCTGGTACTTCCCTGTGTCGTGATGTGTTGCGATATCTCCAGCTCAACCTTAAGCTCAATGATTCGGAGCTCAAGCTCTTTGATTCACAAACACTTCCATATGATATTTTCTCACCAACATGCAGTTTACTAACTGCTTATGCAGATATTTTATGCTAAAGTTTAAATTTTCCATTAAATGTTACTTTCAACAAAAGCAACTCCAGCAGACGTTTCCTCCACTATGGGATCTGTTAATAGCGAATGATCCAAAAACTTAAGGCCGTACAAAAGATGCTTGCTTTGCTGCCTTAGAAAATGTAATCCATAACCATGAACTCCCCATGTTTTATCTTTAATATAAAATGGTCTAAAGTTAAGCTCTAATACATCCTTAATATCACACCCACTAAATTATTCCGCAATGAAAATTGTTAACGTTAATGAAAACATTCGATTTAAATAATATACCACTTAATCTGGTTTGACTTTGCTTTAAAATAATCTCAAAACTTTTAAATTCTGCTTTTAAATCAATCAATGATACCTATTTTTTGCTTTGGGCACACAATGAAACATAAATGTAATTCCATTAACTATCTCAGTTAACTGGTTAGTTCAACCATGTTAGGTTAGTTCTACAGTTTTAAGGACAAATTAAAATTAAAATGGCATAAGTAGAGAGTAATAGAATTCTGTGGAAACAAATTAATTGAGGCCTAAATATTTCTCAAGTGCTGCAATATTTCTCTGTTGCAGGGTTTCAACTAAAAACACTTTTTCCATACTTAAGATATCAGCCAGATGTTAGAGAAAGATGTTTTAAAATTGTTACACGTTTAAAAGTAGCATAACCAACACTGTCATTTCTTGATAACTGCAACATTTTTGTTACTGGAATCTGATAAAACATTGCCTGTAAAGGTGGTTTCTTAAATTTCAATTCGGATTTTGAACAAGACAATCAAAATCTCGACATTTATCCAATGTTTTAACTAAGGGAATGCTTAAAGACCTTTTTCAACCAAATCCAATGTGGCAAGCAAAATAAGTTAGTTCTATTGTGAGAATAAATGCCTTTGGTATATAAAAAATGTTTGAGAAAAATACAATATACAGTTGGCACAAGGCTATCTAAATATACGTAGGCCGATAACTCTATAAAATACTATTGCTTTTACTGACCATGCTTCATCACGAACCTTACCCATCTACCTCATTCAACGCCATTTTTTTTAGTTTAAATATTTCAGTCGGGAGCTTCGTCTCCCTGTTAGCCATCCTTAACAAAATGTTGACACTAGGTTGGTTATTCTATATTTTATTTTCAAACTAAAGTTAATTAAGAAACCCAAAAGGATGAAATGACCCATTCTCGTGTCATTGTTAGATTGATAAAATAAATCCCTTACTTAAAATACGGTGTAATTACATGCAGCGAATTACACACATCCCATCTCAGGTCGTGCCCATGTGCTCCGACATCGCCAGCCGTACCTCAAATTCTATTCAAAATTCAGTTTCGTTTCTCCAACCTTTGCTTTCATAACGTGCCATTTAAATACTTTTTTTTTTAAAACAGGCTTGCGCAAGTGCATTACAATTTAGGTGCATTTAAAGGCATTTCCATACATCGAGTACCACACCCCCTGCTCGCTACACGAACGTAGCTGCTGACTTCGGAAGATAAACCTGGAAATTACACACAAGGTACACACAACGCGGTCACCAAGTCTCTTACCCAGTCACCCCTACGTTATATTTCATGGTTTTCCAGGGGGTCCAGCTGTAGCAGTTCCCATTGCTGGAGCTCAACACATAATTTATGCCGTAAGTGCTGGCCTTATTCTCCCTCTTTCTTCTCACCAAGCTCTTCAAATTGTGGTAGTTGTTGTTCTTCACTAAGTTGTTGCCAATTCCACCACCATTCATTTCTGTTAAATTGTGATGATTGAAGTAAGTGCCGGTTTTAGTCCTTCCCGAGGAGGAGGTGGAACAACACGAAGACGAGGAGCTGCCGGTACCCGATTCGGGAGATGGGGACGATGAGGAAGACGATGAAGCAGAAGAAGATTTCTGCAGCGTCCTGCAACCCTCCCCATTGCCCGGTCCCGGCCCTGGTCCCGGGCCCATGCCCGTGTCGGGGGAGGAACCTGTCCGGTGTCTGTGGCCGTTTGCGGGCGCCGAGCCCGGGCTGCCGGAGGCGGCGAGGCCCCCGCCGCTGGCTGGTGCGGTGTCGAGCGCCGGCGAGTTCAGGTACAGCGGGTAGTGGTGAGTGGAGTTGCTGCGCATTCCCTGAGACGTCTCCCAGATCTGCATCCACAAGGCATTGGCGGGTCCCTTCTGCTCCGGCTGAATCCAAGCCACTCTCGGATCCATCAAACAGTGTTCGCTTCGCACTCACTCAGCCCAGACAACCTATCTAAAACAAAGCACCGATCACCTTACGACCCACCGGCTCCCGCTCTCGATCACACACCACAGAACCTCGTGCGTACTCGGCTTTGCCTTCGTCTTTCTTCCGTTTACTTTCCTGTTAAATGGCTTACAAACTTTTCTTTTTTTTAAAGAATAGCCAAGACCGGGTTGTGGCTGCACTTTAACAATATGGCGTCCTTCCCATAACCCGGCTGCCTCGCCGCGCATGCGCGCGCATTTTTAAACGCTTCGCCCGGCTCCAACCGCCACGGCCGCGCATGCGCAGTCTCCACCGGGCTGGCTGGCTCGCTCGCTCCCAGGGCTCGACCGGGCGGGGCGGGGCGGGGCGGGGCGGGCGCGCGCAGTGGCTGCATCGACGTTTGCACTCCTCCGCCCCCAGCTTGCAGCGTGCTTGAAATGTCATCTCCTTTCTAATTTACAGATCTGTCTTCTGCGATACCAATTTCACCAATTTTTGAATGGCTTCAGGATTCGGCGAGCCCCGAAATAAAATATTGAACTGGCAATCTTGTCTCTCTTTTATTGTTGCTCACTCACATCTTATACATGTTGACGACGACATTTGAAACAATGGGGGAGCTAAACTTTTCTCCCCCGCACTTTGGCTTATTTCCATTAGTGCAGCCTGACCTGCTATTCGCAACACCCAAATAAGTGTGATCACTATCTAACTGCATGCATTCGCCCATTTGACCTGGCTTTTACTTCGCCTTTTGGAATGTTCATCACACCCCCTCCCCACTCCCACAATTTTTCGGAAACTTAAAACTAACTTGTGTTTTCTCTGTTCCTCCTGGAACATTAACTGTTCCTTTTTCCACTGAAGCTGACTGATCTGCTGAGTGTTTATACCTTATTGTTTCAGGTTTGGTGTATTCTTGCATAATAGTAAGATTATAATTTTGAAATTTAGCAAAAGCAATTGTTTTTGACCATATTGACAAATTTTACCGCAGTGGCCACTTAGTAAGAAATATTTAGCTAAAAATATAGCAAATGTTGGGCTGTAGGTTGATGGTAAAGGATAAGCTGGGCTATTAGATTACGGACAGAATTGCAGATGGATAGGACCATTATTTGTGATGGTTTCAGATAAGGTAGAGAAGGGGATAAAAAAAAAAGGCTGGGATGACAAATATGTGCGGGGGAATAATGTGCTTGAGAGATTGCCAAATGACGATTTGTTGGTTGAACGAAGGAACACAAAGGGGTAATCACACAACTGGGATTGTGCTAGTAGTGTTCTCTTAAGGAGAAGGAAAATTAAATTATTGAGTAAACATCTGACAAGTGTAATGAAAATTGGAAGTATTAGTTGGTCTTATCAGTTACTCGGAAATAAACTAGATTAGGCTAGTATAAAAGATATAGATGGCAAATAATTTCCAAATTGAATTCAGGAGAACATTATTAACTGATATCTAATATAAATGAAAGTAGACAAAAATACTGGAGAAACTCAGCGGGTGAGGCAGCATCTATGGAGAGAAGGAATAGGTGACGTTTCGGGTCAAGATCCTTCTTCAGACTGATGTGGGGGTGGGGGGGCTGCAGGAAGAAGAAAGGAAGAGACTGAGACAGTAGGCTGTGGGAGAGCTGGGAAGGGGAGGGGAAGGAGAGAGAAAGCAAGGACTACCTGAAATTGGAGAAGTCAATGTTCATACCGCTGGGATGTAAACTGCCCAAGCAAAATATGAGGTGCTGCTCCTACAATTTGCGGTGGGCCTCACTCTGGCCATGGAAGAGCCCCAGGACAGAAAGGTCAGATTCGGAATGGGAGTGGGAGTTGAAGTGCTGAGCCACCTCATGCGAACTGAGCTGAGGTTGGGCGAAGCGATCGCCAGCCTACGCTTACTCTCACCAATGTAGAGCAGTTGACACCAAGAACAACGGATGTAATAGATGAGGGTGGAGGAGGTGCAGGTGAACCTCTGCCTCACCTGAGTTGGTATGAACATTGACCTCCAATTTCAGGTAGTCCTTGGTTTCTCCCTCCTTCCCCTCCCCTTCCCAGCTCTCTCACAGCCTACTGTCTCCGCCTTTTCCTTTCTTCTTCCCGCCCCCCCCCCCCCCCACCCCCTCATCAGTCTGAAGAAGGGTCTCGACCCGAAACGTCACCTATTCCTTCGCTCCATAGACGCTGCCTCACCCGCTGAGTTTCTTCAGCATTTTTGACTACCTTTGATTTTTCCGGCATCTGTAGTTCTTTCTTAAACATATAATATGAATGAATGATACTTTATTTATAATAAGCCCAGAGACTGGGATAATTCTAGATTTAGTTGTAGTGACCTGAATCTGGGTAGATGAAATGCATGTCAGTGAGACACATCACCTGCGCATAACATCTTTCTTGTAGTAATCATAATTCTGTAAGGTCAGGATAGTTTTGAATAAAGACAAAGATACAAATGGAGTTTCTAAAATGGAGTACAAACATTTTACGTTGAAATATATATGATTTGAAAAGTGGATTTTAAAACAGTTATTTGAAAATAACAGTATCATAGCAACATTCAAAGAGATTTAGATGGTTCAAACTAAGAATGTCCGTGTGAAGAAAATAAAAGTAGGATAACCAATCTCAAATCCTCAGATATCAAAATGCTTAAATGATAAGACACAAAGAGCTTGATACTCAAAACCTAAAATAATATAGAATGCGTAGCTATGAAATTAAAAGGAAAATTAGGGAAAATATGAACAAATACTGGCAAATGAAAGAAAATCCAATTGAAAAAGGGGCCTATTGGGGATCTAAAAGTTAGCCCATTTGTGAAGATAGAGGAAATTGGTACAGTTTCATTTTATGACAATCTTCGCATGATGCCATGAATGTAATTAAGACGGAAGTGTATCAAATACTGGACAGAATAATGAGACTAAAGGGAGTTGGAGTAGTGTCCAACATTTATAAAGGTATCCAAACCACAAGGGGTGGATGAAATATATCCAACCTATTGAAACAAGTGAAAAAATCATGACAGTCATTATTCTTTTCTGATCCTCCATGCTGCGGAAGCAGTACTATACTACTATATATACTAGTGGGCCATTAACATTGTATTGTTATTTATGTTATTTGAGAAGGGAGTAAGAGATAACTCAAGTAATTACAAACCAGTTAATTTAATTTAATTTTGGTTATGGGCCAATTGATCAAATCCTTTAGTTAGGTAAGCATAGATGAATTACAAACAGCCCGTTGGTATTTGTTTAGAAAAGATGGTGCCTGACCACATGATTGCAGTTTTGACCAGTGACCAGTTTTGACCAGTATTGATGAGTTCAGTGTATCCGGTGTAGACTACATGGATATTTTTTTAAGAAATCACACGCAGTATGCTAGACAAAAAAAAGGCCAAAGAATTAACAAAAATACCGCACATTGGATCCACACTTGGCTCTTTTCTGTGCTACAGAGTTAATTGTAGACAGATGTTTTTGCAAATGGGAGATTGTATCCAGTGGGATATTGCAGGGCTCACTAAGTTTGAACCTGTCCCTTCCTAATGTAAAAGACATGATAAGGAAATGTTCAGATGGTAATTGATTATTGACTGTGTGGTTTGAAGACTGGATGAAAGTATTCACCTGTGGGCAGACACCAATGGACAAGTTAGTTCAGCAGAAAATTGACAAATGGAATTTAATCCAGAGAAATGTGAGGTTCAACAAGGCTGGGAATACATAATAAAGGGAAGGGTATGGAGAGATTTGATGGATCAGAGAGACCTTCAGCTATATATTGGCAACTTATTAAAAGTATCATTACAATCTGCTGATTAAAATGCTAATAAGATGCTTTCCTTTATTAGCTGAAGCAGAATAAAATAATAAGAGTTTGTACTATCAAGAGATACTAAATATTTTGGGTCCAAATTCCTTGGTGTTTAGAAGAACAAGGATTGACCTTATTTAAACATATGGTCCTAAGCGGCTTGATGGGTCAGATAGAATTCTCTGCCCTGATAGGTGGTGGAAAGTGGATCAGTCGAAGTATTTAAAGTGATGGCCTTCTTCAGTTTTGTATACGTCTTCTTTGGTGGCTCTGCCTTCAGCTGACTTGGTCCTGTGGTCTGAAATGCCTTGAACTTCTCTGTTGTTGTACAATCAGTCAAAAATTACCCTTCAATTCTAATGCTTCATTACATGGCAAAACTGGCCATGTAGTAGAGATAACGGTGAACAGATTTTTTTGCAAATGTAATGTTGTTTCCAGAAGAATCTATAGGGGTCAACAACTTGTGACATTTGTGGAGGTAGTTTTATTTGTTAACATCCTGAGAAATGGTTTGAAACATTTTACCTCCTTAAAAATGCTGTACAATACAAACTGTTATGCAAGGCATGATTACCTGAGTAAAATTACTATCATGCTTGGTCTTGCACTAGAGCTGGACTGGAATTTTGGTTGATAGATTGAAAATTTGTTATTTGAAAAGGCAAATAGTAGTGGATGGATTTGGTAGACGGACCATGTCCCCAAATCTGTTTTTTTTTATGCTACCCCTCACTGGGTTCTTGCTACCAATACATCCTCAAAATGATATTCATACTCACACAGTACTTTAAGGGGTCGAAGATGGCAGATAGATTGGGGATGAAGTGAATAAAATTTATTAACTAATTCCATATTAATCACTTTGATACAGTCAACAAAAAACAAACACATTTGCCACAGTCATCAACATGTGCTATAACACACATACCCTAATGAATAAAATAGATGGCAGAGTTCTTTCCAATTCAATTTATAATTGTTCTCAGAACATGTTGTTCCTTCAAAACTTCACAACATTGCAGTAACGCCTTTTAAACAATGTTAAATCAGTCAATCATTTTGTTCATTCAAAATCCACAAAAGAGATCTTTGTCCTCAAAGCTGCCACTGTCTATCACCACTAGTAAAAGGTCAAGGAATTAAGTATGTCAATAGTGCTACTTCAGTGGTGATGGTCCTTTAAGGGCAGGAACTCAGCAGAAGCAATGAAAGCATTTATCCATGTAGAGTCTAGGAGCATTAATAATATAACCCAATAATCTTGGCTGTGGAATTTGTTGCCACAGACAGTTGTGGGGGCCAAGTCAATTGACAATTTTAAGTTGGAGATTGATAGATTCTTGATTAGTAAGGGTGTCAGGGATTATGGGGCAAAGGCAGGAGAATGGGGTTGAAAGGAAAAGATAGATCAGCCATGAAAAATGGTGGAATAGACATGATGGATCGAATGGCTTAATTCTGCGTCTAATATTACAGTGAGGAACTACAGTCAGTAAAAAGCAGTACCACAAAATGGAAATAAATAAAGACAAGTCAGGTAGCAAGGCAATCATGAGCAGCAGAAACCCAAATAATATTTTTGACCAACATCCATCAAATCAAACAGTAACTATGGAGGAAATGGACCGTTGATGTTTTGGATTGAGACCCTGCATCGGAATTAAGTGTGTGGAGGGGAGGAAGCCAATGTCGAGATGTAAGTTGGAGGGGTGGGGCTTGAGCTGGCAGGCTAAAGGTGGATCCAAGTTGGGAGGAATTCAGTGGCAGATGAGTGAACGGGGAATATTCTGTCATGGACTGTGAGGAAGGCTGACAGCGGGATATAGATCAGCTATTGAAATGGGCATGGAATGGCAGATGAAGTTGGATCTGAGTAAGTGTGAGGTGTTGCAGTTTGGGAGGTCAAATGTAAGGTGAAACCATACAATTATTGGCATAACCCTTAGCAGCATTGATGTACCGAGGGATCTTGGGATCCAAGTTCATTCCTCCCAAAAGGTGTCAACACAAGTAGATAAAAGAATAGTAAAGAAGGTGCCTGGTCTGCTGGCTTTCATAGGTGTCTGGGCATTGAGTATAAGTCAGGAAGTCACAATGCAGCTTTATAGCACTTTGGTTAAGCTGCACTTGGAACGTTACATGCACTTTTGGTCTTCCCGAGGAGGTTTACCAGAATGTTAAAGATAGACACAGAATGCTGGAGTAACTCAGCGGGTTACCAGAATGGTGCCTGGATCAGATATGGTTGCAGAGGAGGTTTATCGGAATGATGCCTGGATTGGCGGATATTGGCTGTGCGTGGAGGTTGGACAGACCTGGGTTGTTTTCACTGGAATGCTGGAGGTTGTGCAAAAACCTGAGTGAGCAGAAGTGAATGCAGTGGCTATTACTAAGGGGAGGGTGCTTGGCAAGCTGAAAAGTCTGAAGGTGGATATGTCACCTGGGCCAGATGGCTGGGGAGACCAAGTTATTGGGTATTTTTTAAATGGAGATTGATAGGTTCTTGATTAGTAAGGGCATTACAGGTTACGGGAGAAGCAGAAGTGTGGGGTTGAGTGGGAAAAATTGATCAGCCATGAGCGAATGACAAAGCAAACGCGATGGGCCAAATGGCCTGAGTCTGCCCCAGGTACTTATTTACTGCTTATTATGCCTCCTGGCATGTAAGGCAGCAACGAAGGTCCTCCACTCCTGTGTGTTCAGGGTTAGCTTCTGGACACTACTCCAGGTCAGGTCCATTGTTTTAATTTCCTCCTCTACAGTTCGATGCCAGGTGGCTTTGGGTCTCCCTTTTTTCCTTTTCCCTTCCGGTGTCCAGTGCAGGGCTATTCTTAGGATGCTGTCTGGACATTCATCCTAGCATCTGCCGATAGCCCTGGAAGTCCATCACGCCCAGTAGTGTTGATTCCTTCAGTTGCTGTTTCCGTAACATATTTGTTTTACGAGACAGGGTTGTTTAGCCCTGTGCTCAACCTCCAACCTGAAGGACCAAGTGATCTTCGGATCTTCATTCCTCCCTCTACCCTTCGACCTGATCCAGCATAAAGGGAGACCCTAACAGGAGACATAATCTCCCGCTGAGCATAGCTCTAGGAAGTCACAATGAGACAGCACAAGATACATTTGGAATGTTGTGCAGTTTGGACCCCTTGAGGTACCAAATGTTAAAATGACACAGAATTCTGCAGCCATACCAGACATTACAAACAGATATAGACCCAAGACACAACATAATTTACATAAACATCCATCACATCGCTGTGGTGGTGCCAAAGGCTTATCTATCCACTGCACTCTCCCCCCCCCCCCCCCCCCCCCCCCTGCACTTTTCACCCCCCCCCCCCCCCCCCCCCCCCCATGTCAAGTCAAAGTCAAAGCCCCTGGCTGGGAAGGCGCTTGGCCCGAAAAGCCTGAAGGCCATTAAAGCCACGCCGGGTGATGCAAGGTCGCACACCAAGTTCTTGGTGTTTTTAAATGGAGCCCCCGATAGGTTCTTGATTAGTAAGAGCATTAAAGGTTCCAAGCCGCGAAGTGTGGCGGTGATGTCAAAATTGATCTCCATGAGCTGACAAAGCAAACGCGATGGGCCAAATGGCCTGAGTCTGCCCCATGTACAACTGCAGGCGGGGGCAAGTAGCCGGCAGAGCCCGAAAGCGGTCTCCCTCCAGGGACCCTGGCTCCCGGTGGGTTAGCTTCCCGTCAGTTGCAGCCTCAGGCTCCGGTCGGGCCGCAGCAGCAGCGCTCCTCCACCGCTCGACCCGGTTTTCCGGACTCGGCCCTTTTCCCTTCCGACGGCGACGGGATTCTTGGGATGCGTCGGCACCAGAGTCCCCGGTCTCTTCCTGTTGGAGGCCGCTCCTCGTTGCAGCCCCAATGCTAACGCCCACCCGACGTGAAAAGGTCGGGGGTCTCCCGTGCAGGGAGAGATTTTAAAAAGTCCCCTCCCACCCCACCCCCACCCCCCCACACACACACCCCAACAAAAAATAACAAAAACTACATAAAAACACAGACAGAAAATAATAAAACGCGGACAGACTGCAGAGTCCGCTGCTGACGAGAGTCGCGCCGCCCAGCTCGATTCACCGACACACAAGCTCCCTGACCACGACAAGGTTGCAATCCAACGGAGAGTCTGCTCCATGTATTATGGTGTTACCCCCCCCCACCCTCCCCTTATATACGTCCTTATCAGATTCCATAATTTGAAGCCGTTTTGTTGTCTCCACCTATCACCTCCCAGCCTCTATCATTGTCTCAACCCTGTCCTCCTTCACCTGACTCCATCTGCTAATCAACCCCTCCTCACCTGATCCACCTACTGCACGCCAGCTCTTGGCCCATCCCTTCCCCTCTCCTGTCCATACTGGCTATCTCTTCTCTACACTTTCCATGCTGATGTAGGGCTTATCAGCCTAAAATGATGACAGTCCATTTACCTCCACAGATGCTGCCTGACCTGCTGAGTTCCCCCAGCAGTTTGTCTTTTGCTCCCGATTCCTGCATCTGCTGTCTCTGATGCCTCAATCAAACTGGTTGATCTGGTGGATGAAAAATTACCCATGTTTCATGGTTCGAGATTCAAGGAAATTCAAACCATTTCCTTAATCCTATATCTCGCTCCTGTAATCTCAACATCATTATGTTGGTTTGCGTGATGCTGGGGATATTTTCAAGGAACATTCTTGTTAGAGCTTAGTTTATTTCTGGTGAGTAACATGAAGAAAATATAAATTTAATTATTTTATAGAAATAAATACTTTGCTTCAAGATGTGTATGAACAAAACTTACAATTAAAGAATATAAATGCCGTAGAAGCTATTATTTCAGTGTATTTATCAAGCAAGTTACTTATCCACATAAATTAAGAAGGCAAACTGACCCATTAGCCTTTAATAGATTGGCTGGACTGCAACTCACCACTAGATATCAGCACAAAAATCAACACTCAGCTTCAAGTCAAATTATTGCGAAAGCTTGCCCTTGCAGAGGAATTCACTAGTGCTGAGTGTGTGGATTTTAAACTAACTTAGGAGGGGGATGGGACTCGGATTATTGCATTGGAAAAAAATATATAATGTCAACAAAGGCTTTGAATTGACAGAGCATGGAATAAACATTTTCTTCTCTTCTAATAATGTACTGAGGCAATATAAGATGACGGTATGTAAATGGACAAAGTTTGATAACTAAGGTTCATGACCTGTACGTACAAATAGCCACAAGTAGCAAAATAGAACATGATTGGCAACTAAATATTTCTGGAAACATTGAGCTTAGAAAGGAAAGAAAGAACTGGATGTGTTAAAGCCCTGTCCCACGGTACGAGTTCATTCCAAGAGCTCTCCCGAGTTTAAAAAAAATCTAACTCGTGGTAAGCACGGAGAATGAACATAGCGGATACGTCGGAGCTCGGGAACGTCTCTTAGCGGCTCGTAACGTTAACGGCAGGTACTCGGGCAGACTCGCTAACGGCAGGTAAGCACGGGAAGACTCGTGAAGATTTTTCAACATGTTGAAAAATGTCCATGAGAGCCCCGAGTACTGACGAGTGGCCATTACCGTAAATCTCCGAGTTCGACTCAGGGCCATCTCGGGAGAGCTCTTGGAATGAACTCGTACCGTGGGACAGGTCTAATAGAGTTAAATAATAACAGAAGATAGACACAAAATACTGGAGTAACTCAGCGGGACAGGCAGCATCTCTGGAGAGAAGTAATGGGTGATGTTTTGGGACGAGACTTCAGATTCTTCAGACTGGTGTCAGAGGGGAGGGAGATACATAGATAAGGAAATGTAAGGTGTGAAAACATGACACAGGGAATGGATATCTAATTTTGTCCATCATTATCCTCTCTTGTGCAGTATATTCATGATTAGACTGTGGTTTATATTTATACTTTTTTTAAATAATACTGCTTCTGTCTTTGAAATACCTATGAAACATTATGGGAGTACTAGCATCTGCTACCTCTTCAAGCAATAAGTTTCAGGTTACATCTGCCTTCTGGCTATAAAATCTTCCTCAAATCTTCTCCAAATCTCCTCCCCTTATCTTAAACCCTTTGCTCATTGATTACAGAGATTGTTAAAGGGAAACAACTTGCACTATCTACCTTAACTGTGTTCCTCACAACTGTGTAAAGCTCAATCAAGTCCCGCGCGAGCTTTCTCGGATCCAAAGAATGCAAAACTTGCCTTTCCATTTTCTCACTGTGGCTGACATTCACCAAGCAAGGGAATCCTCTGGTGAATCTCAGCCTTGGCCTCTACAGTACAATCACATTCTTTCTAATCTAATGAGTGGTGACTGGATCTACATGGAGAACTCCAGTTGTGGCCTAACTAATCATTTATATAGTTGTGCCATAACATTACTCATCTTATATTCTATGCTATGGCTAATGAAGGCAAGTATCCTGCATGCCTTCTTAACCACATTATCTTCATGACCCTGCCTTTCTTGATCCTTGGACATATACTTGGACATATATACACCAATGTCCCTCTGCTCCTCAGTACGACCTTGAGTCCTTCCAGTCACTGTTATTAGTTCTGCCAATTTTTTTTCAAGATTATATTCCATCTCCCTTGCTTTGCCCATCTTACCAATTACCAATTAGTACCATCACCGAATACTTCCTGCCGCTGTATCAACAACACCATAAATCTTCATGCCATCTGGACATCCAATTGGACATCCGGTGGCGCTGTTGCTAGCTGCCTCCGCCTTCAGTCCGGTATCTTTATGTTTTTGTTTTTTTGTTATGTTTGAAGAGCGTTTTTCTGTGGGTTTTTTTGGTCTTTATGCGGGGGGAAGAGGGCACAGTAAGGGGGATACCGTCCTTCAGTCGCTTCCTGGACAGGATGCAACTATTATTTTGGGTCGCATCCCCCCCCCCCCCCCCCCCCCCCCCCCATGGCCTACCTACTGGATTGGCGCGGCCTTTCCTGCCGGGACCGACCAGAGCTCTAGCAGCAGCAGCGGCGCAGCATTGGAAACATCACGGGGCGGGCGATGCCTTACTGGGGATTGCCGTTTGGAGCTCCGGCGTGCTGGACCTGCTGCACCGACATCGCGGAGCTGTGGTTCGCGGAGCTCCCAACGCGGGCAGCGCTGGCCAACATCGTAGAGTCCTGCGACTCCGCCCGGCTCGGCCTGTGGACTTTGGGAGCCGCGGACTCCGGTGGGAGGTGGCTGATCTGGAGGTCCGGGCCGCTGAGGATGTTCTCCGTTGGGGTTCGGCGTCAGGGTTCCATCATCCCGGCGAGAGGGCCTGAGCATCGGGCCCCCCGTGGTGGCAACTGCGGGTGCTCGGGAGGCCCCAACCACGGGTGAACATCTGGGAAGATCGGCGGGGAGGCTGGCTGGACTATGGTACCTTCCTCAACTTTGGTGCTGCTGTGGGGTTATGTTGTGGTTATGTTGTGTCGTGGACTTCTGTTTTTGTGCTTTTTTTTAATGTTTTATTTATTTATTATATATTTTTATGTTACTTGACTGTAAGGAAAATCCATTTTGTTATCTCTTATGAGATAATGACAATAAATAGAATATAATATAATTCAACAATCTATGAACTTACTAATCATACATCCTGCACTCTCATTCAGATCATTAGTGAATATATTGAAGAGCAATAGAACCATCAGCGATCCCTCTAGTACCAAATTGTTCTCAGGCTTATAATTTCAATAACAACTATTGACCTCCTGTTGTCAAGACCATTTTGCATCCAATTTGTCAAAATGGCCCTTTACTCTTACCTTTTGGATCAATCTCCCATGTGGGACATTGTTAACAGCCTTAACAAAGTCCATGAAAATTATTTCGACCATGCTATCTCGAAACACACTTAGTTAACTCCAAGGAAAATTCAGTCTTATGGTGAGTCCACTTTACAAATCCATGCTGATCAGGATTAGGCCTGTCTTTCGGAAATTTGTTGCAATAATATCTTTGCATTAATATTAACTACACCGACCTACAATTACCTGGCTTATCCCCGCTGCCCTTCTTGAAGAAAGGTACCTGTACCACATTTGCTATCCTTCCATCCTCTGTGATCTTTTCTGTGGTTAGAGAAGATTTCAAATGTTCCGTTAAAGCTGCAGCATTCTCCTTCCTTGCCTCCAAAAGCAGCCTGTGATGCACCTCATAACTCCAGGAGATTTATCCATCTTTGGGCACCTCCTCCTTTTTGATGGTAATTTGTAGTAGAATTGTACATTCCTTCTCCCAGAATTCACTAACTACAGAGCACTTGGATGGAATTGCTTGGAAGATCGCAGAGAAGCAGCAGCCATACCAGCAAGTGAGTGGATTGGCTGAGACATCCTAATTAGTTGAGTGGATAGTTGACTTGATTAGATAAAATTAAGTTCAGGTCTAAGTGAGCGGCCTTGGTGAGGTAAAGGGCGAGACTTTGGCGAGGTGGTTGAGGCAAGGAGGCTACATTTGCTTTGGTTGTGTGTTTAATTTAAATATTTAAACTTGCGATGGCAGGAATGTTATTGCAGTGCATTTGTTGCAGTTGTATAAGATGTTGGTGAGACCGCATTTAGAATATTGTGTTCAGTTCTGAGCACCATGTTATAGGAAAGATATTGTCAAGCTTGAAAGGGTTCCGAAAAGATTTACGAGGATGTTGCCAGGACTAGAGGGCGTGAGCTATTAGGAGAGGTTAAATAGGTTGGGTCTCTATTCCATGAAGCATAGGAGATTAAAGGGAGATTTTATAGCGGTATACAAAATCATGAGAGAAGTAGATCGGGTAGATACACAGAGTCTTTTACCCAGAGTAGGGGAATCGAGGACTAGAGGACATAGGTTCAAGGTGAAGGGGAAAAGATTGAATAGGAATCCGAGGGGTAGCTTTTTGACACAAAGGGTGGTATGTGTATGAAACAAGCTGCCAGAGAAGGTAGTTGAGGCTGGGACTATCCCATCGTTTAAGAAATAGTTGGACAACTACATGGATAGGACAGGTTTGGAGGGAAATGGACCAAGCTCAGGCAAGTGAGACTAGTGTAGCTGGGTATTGTTGGCGGTATGGGCGAGTTGGGCCAAAGTGCCTGTTTCCACAGTGTCACTCCATGACTATGACTCTATGTGGGAAGTCGGGGGCAGTGCTGGTGTCTCTGGCCACTGCACCTGTGGGAACTGTGTCCAGATGTAGCGCCTCAAGGACCAAATTAGGGAACTGGAACAGCAGCTGGATGACCTGTGGTCCATCCGGGATGACAAAAGCTTCCTGGACAGGACCTACAGCCAGTTCGGCACTCCAAGAATGCAGGTGGTGCAACGGGTAGAGACAGAAAAAAAGGGCATGAAGCGAGTACAGGAGACCTCTGTGGAAGTACCTCTGGAATACAGGTACTCTCTCTTGGGAGCTGCCTGGTCAGACGACGTTTCCAGTGTGAGCAGCGGGCAGGTCTGTGACTCGAATCCTAGTGCTGAGACTCGACCAGCAGCAGCGATGTCAGGCAGAGCCATAGTGGTGGGTGACTCCATTAACCATATATAACCATATAACAATTACAGCACGGAAACAGGCCATCTCGGCCCTACAAGTCCGTGCCGAACAACTTTTTTTCCCTTAGTCCCACCTGCCTGCACTCATACCATAACCCTCCATTCCCTTCTCATCCATATGCCTATCCAATTTATTTTTAAATGATACCAATGAACCTGCCTCCACCACTTCCACTGGAAGCTCATTCCACACCGCTACCACTCTCTGAGTAAAGAAGTTCCCCCTCATATTACCCCTAAACTTCTGTCCCTTAATTCTGAAGTCATGTCCTCTTGTTTGAATCTTCCCTATTCTCAAAGGGAAAAGCTTGTCCACATCAACTCTGTCTATCCCTCTCATCATTTTAAAGACCTCTATCAAGTCCCCCTTTAACCTTCTGCGCTCCAGAGAATACAGACCTAACTTATTCAACCTATCTCTGTAACTTAGTTGTTGAAACCCAGGCAACATTCTAGTAAATCTCCTCTGTACTCTCTCTATTTTGTTGATATCCTTCCTATAATTGGGCGACCAAAATTGTACACCATACTCCAGATTTGGTCTCACCAATGCCTTGTACAATTTTAACATTACATCCCAGCTTCTATACTCAATGCTCTGATTTATAGGCTAGCATACCAAAAGCTTTCTTTACCACCCTATCTATATGAGATTCCACCTTCAAGGAACTGCACGGTTATACCCAGATCCCTCTGTTCAACTGTATTCTTCAATTCCCTACCATTTACCATGTACGTCCAAGTGGAGACAGGAGATTCTGTGGCGACAGGTGAGACTCGAGGAAGGTGTGTTGCCTCCCTGGTGCCAGGGTCCAAGATGTCTCAGACCAACTTGAGAACATCCTCGTGAGGGAAGGTGAACAGCCGGAAGTAGTTGTGTGTGTAGGGACAAATGACGTGGGTGAGGAGAGGAAGGAGGTTCTGCAACGCGGGTATAGAGAACTAGGTAGGAGGCTGAAAAGCAGGATTTCTAGGGTTGTTATCTCTGGATTGCTTCCAGTATGTCGTGCTAGTGAGGACAGGAACAGGGAGATAGGATATCTGAATGTGTGGCTGATAAGTTGGTGCAGGGGAAGAGATTTAGATTTCTAGATCACTGGAATCTCTTCTGGGGCAGGGGTGACCTGTACAAAAGGGACAGGTTGCACCTTAATTGGAGGGGGACGAACATTCTGGCAGACAGGTTTGTTAGTGTTACACGGGTGGGTGTAAACAAAAAAGGTTTGGGGGGTGGAGTCAACAACGTGGACGCATATCCATGCAGGTAATGGGAAAGAGAGTGTAGTAAAGATCACGTTTAAACTAACAGGGCAGGAAAATGAGACCCAATGCAAGGAGACAGATGGCCATAAAAGGAGGACAAAAGCAAAAGGTAGAAGGGAGATAAGAAAAACTAACCTGAAAGCTTTGTGCCTTAATGCGAGGAGCATTCGAAATAAGGTGGATGAATTGAATGCGCAGTTAGTAGTTAAGGGATACGATATAGTTAGATCCAGTGTGACCACGGCTGGGAGCTAAACATGCAGGGGAATTCGATATTCAGGAAGGATAGACAGAAAGGAAGAGGAGGTGTAGAATCGGTATAGGGGGAACTGTGAAATAGCCAAGGGCAGAAAACGCTTGTTGGAGTGGTATACAGACTACCAAACAGCAGTAGGGAGGTTGGGGATAGCATCAAGCAGGAAATTAGGGATGCCTGTAGCAAAGGTACAGCAGTTATCATGGGTGACTTTAGTCTAAATATAGATTGGGCCAACCAAATTGCTGAGTAGGATTTCCTGGAATGTAGACGGATGGGTTTTTAAACCAATATGTAGAGGAATCGACTAGAGGGCAGGCCATTCTAGACTGGGTGTTGTGTAATATACCATATAACCATATAACAATTACAGCACGGAAACGGGCCATCTCGATCCTTCTAGTCCGTGCCGAACACTCAAATCCTTTTGCTATGAATGCTAGCATACCATTCCAAAAACAGGAAAGTAGATTATTATCTGAATGGTGGCCGATTAGGAAAGGGGAAGATGCAACGAGACCTGGGTGTCATGGTACACCAGTCATTAAAAGTAGGCATGCAGGTGCAGCAGGCAGTGAAGAAGGCAAATGGTATGTTAGCATTCATAGCAAAAGGATTTGAGTATAGGAGCAGGGAGGTTCTACTGCACTTGTACAGGGTCTTGGTGAGACCACACCTGGAGTATTGCGTACAGTTTTGGTCTCCTAATCTGAGGAAAGACATTCTTGGCATAGAGGGAGTACAGAGAAGGTTCACCAGACTGATTCCTGGGATGTCAGGACTTTCATGTGCAGAAAGACTGGATAGACTCGGTTTGTACTCGCTAGAATTTAGAAGATTGAGGGGGGATCTTATAGAAACTTACAAAATTCTTATGGGGTTGGACAGGCTAGATGCAGGAAGATTGTTCCCGATGTTGGGGAAGTCCAGAACAAGGGGTCATAGTTTAAGGATAAGGGGGAAATCTTTTAGGACCGAGATGAGGAAAACTTTTTTCACACAGAGAGTGGTGAATCTCTGGAATTCTCTGCCGCAGAAGGTAGTTGAGGCCAGTTCATTGGCTATATTTAAGAGGGAGTTAGATGTGGCCCTTGTGGCTAAAAGGATCAGGGGGTATGGAGAGAAGGCAGGAACAGGATACTGAGTTGGATGATCAGCCATGATCATATTGAATTGCGGTGCAGGCTCGAAGGGCCGAATGGCCTACTCCTGCACCTATTTTCTATGTTTCTATGAACACGTATTCTCCCCTAGTCCCATATACCTGCGCTCAGACCATAACCCTCCATTCCTTTCCCGTCCATATAACTATCCAATTTATTTTTAAATGATAAAAACGAACCTGCCTCCACCACCTTCACTGGAAGCTCATTCCACACAGCCACCACTTTCTGAGTAAAGAAGTTCCCCCTCATGTTACCCCTAAACTTCTGTCCCTTGATTCTCAAGTCATGTCCCCTTGTTTGAATCTTCCCTACTCAAGTCCCCCCTTAACCTTCTGCGCTCCAAAGAATAAAGCCCTAACTTGTTCAACCTTTCTCTGTAACTTAGTTGCTGAAACCCAGGCAACATTCTAATAAATCTCTTCTGTACTCTCTCTATTTTGTTGACATCCCTCCTATAATTAGGCGACCAAAATTGTACAACCTGACAAACAACCACCACCAGTAATGAGGAAGAATTAGTTAGCGATCTTGATATGCAAGGCCCCTTGGGCAACAGTGACCATAATATAGTGGAATTCTTCATTAGGATGGAGAGGTGTATTAGGACACGGTTAGTTCAGAGACTAGGGTCGTGAACTTGAATAAAGGAGACTTTGAAGGTAAAAGACTGGAATTGGCTAGGATAGACTGGCAAATTATATTTAAAGGGTTGACAGTGGAGATGCAATGGTGAAGATTTAAAGACCGCATGGATGAACTGCAGAAATTCTTCATCCCTGTCTGGCGAAAAAATAAAACTGGGGCAGCGGCTCAACGGTGGTTGACGAGGAAAGTTAAGGATAGTGTTAAAGCCAAGGAAGAGGCATATAAAGTGGCCAGAAGCAGCAGCAAATCGGACGACTGGGAGAAATTTAGAACTCAACAGAGGAGGACTAATGGGGATAATTAGGAGGCAGAAAAAAAGAGCATGAAAGAAAGCTCGTGGGGAATATAAAAACTAATTGTAAAAGTTTCTATAGGTGTGTAAAAAGGAAAAGATTAGTGAAGATGAATGTAGGCCCCTTACGGTCAGAGACAGGGGAATTTATAATAGGAAGCAAGGATATGGCAGTACAGTTAAACAAGTGCTTTGGTTCTGTCTTCACTAAGGAAGACACAAACAATCTCCTGGAAATATGAGGGGACCGATGATCTAGTGGGAGGGAGGAACTGAAGGGAATCCACATTAGGCAGAAAATGGTGTTAGGTAAACTGTTGGGACTGAAGGTAGATAAATCCCCAGGGCCAGATGGTCTGCATCCCAGAATACTCAAGGAGGTGGCCCTAGAAATCGTGGATGCATTGGTGATCATCTTCCAATGTTCTCTCCACTCTGGATCAGTTCCTGTGGACTGGAGGCTAGCTAATGTAACTCCACCTTTTAAGAAAGGAGGAAGAGAGAAAACAGGGAATTATGGACCAGTTAGCCTTACATCGGTAGTGGGGAGAATGATGGAGTCAATTATTAAAGATGTTATAGCAGCACATTTGGAAAGCAGTGATGGGATCGCAGTCAGCGTGGATTTTTGAAGGGGAAATAATGCTTGACTAATCTTTTGGAATGTTTTGAGGATTTAACAAGTAGAATGGGTAAGGTGGATGTGGTGTATCTGGACTTTCAAAAAGTATTTGACAAGGTCCAACACAAGAGATTAGTGTGCAAAATTAGAGCACATGGTATTGGGGGTAGGGTATTGACATGGATAGAGAATTGGTTGGTAGACAGTAAGCAAACAGTAGGAATTAACGGGTCCTTTTCAGAATGGCAGGCAGTGACTAGTGGGATGCCACAGCACTCGATGCTGGGACCCCAGCTGTTTACAATATATATTGACGATTTAGACGTGGGAATTAAAAGTAACATCCCTAAGTTTGCAGATGACACAAAGCTGGGTGGCAGTATGAGCTGCAAGGAGGATGTTATGAGGCTGCAGGCAGACTTGGATAGGTTGGGTGAGTGGGCAGAAGCATGGCAGATGCAGTAGTATTTGGATAAATGTGAAGCTACCCACTTTGGTGACAAGAACAGGAAGGCAGATTGTTATCTGAATGGTCTCAGATTAGGAGAAGGCGAGGTGCAATGAGACCAGGGTGTGCTTGTGCATCATTCACTGAAAGCAAGCATGCAGGGACAGCAGGCAGTGAAGAAAGCTAATGACATGTTGGCCTTCTTGCGAGAGAATTTGAGATTAGGAGCAAGGAGATCCTACTGCAGTTGTACAGGGCGCTGGTGAGATCGCACCTGGATTATTGTGTGCAATTTTGGACTCCTAATTTGAGGAAGGACATTATTGCTACAGCGCTGCTGAAAAAGGTCCAGCAGAGACTGCACTTCCTGAGGGTGCTCAGGAAGAACAACATCACTCAGAGACTGCTGCTGTCCTTTTATCGGTGCTCCATTGAGAGCATACTAACATACTGTGTATGCGTGTGGTACACCAGCTGCACAGCGGCTCAGAGGAAAGCGCTCCAGAGGGCCATTGACAACGCCCAGAGGATTGTCGGCTGCCCTCTCCTTACCTTGGAGGACTTACACAGTTCCCGCTGCACCAAAAAAACCCAGAATATCATAAAGGACATTTCCCACCCCGGACACTCCCTGTTTGAACTGTTGCCGTCAGGCAGACGGTACAGATCTACAAGGACAAGGACGAACAGACTAAAAAACAGTTTTTACCCCACTGCTATAAAAGCACTAAATGTAGCCGCCAAGGAACGCAGGGGCGATACAGACTAAGGAACTGTGGTAACTGTGAAATCGACAGAAGGATGGAGGGTTGGGTGTGTATGCGTGCTTTGTTCGTGATATTTATTTAGTTGTTTATCTTTAATATTTTACCTTGTATGTATCGTTAGCTTTTAGAAATGTTTGAATGCTGCACTGACTGGCTGACATTTTAAATTTCGTTGTACATGGTTCATGTTACAATGACAAAAAGAAACTATTCTATTCTATTCTATTGAGGGAGTGCAGCGTAGGTTCACCAGGTTAATTCCTGGGATGGCAGGACTGATGTATGATGAAAGAATGGGTCGACTGGGCTTGTATTCACTGGAATTTAGAAGAATGAGAGGAGATCTGATAGAAACATATAACATTCTTTGAGGATTGGACTGGGTAGATGCAGGAAAAATATCCCAATGTTGGTTGAGTCCAGAACCAGGGGTCACAGTTTAAGATTAAGGGGTAGGCCATTTAGGACTGAGATGAGGAAAAACTTTTTCACCCAGAGTTGTGAATCGGTGAAATTCTCTACCACAGAAGGCAGTGGAGGCCAATTCACTGGATGTTTTCAAGAGAGAGTTAGATTTAGCTCTTAGGTCTAAGGGAATCAAGGGATGTGGGGGAAAAAGCCAGAATGGGGTACTGATTTTGGATGATCAGTCATGATCATATTGAATGGTGGTGCTGGCTCGAAGGGCTGAATGGCCTACTCCTGCACATATTTTCTATGTTTTGCTTTTTATGTTAAGAACACTAATGTTAAGGGTTGAAACTAACCTGAAATAGAAAGTAGGAAGAGAATTTTTAAAAGAGTAATCATGGAAATTTTTGGGCAGCACAGCTCCATTTTAGAAACAAAGAAACATAGATAATAGGTGCAGGAGTAGGCCATTCGGCCCTTTGAGCCTGCACCACTATTCAATATGATCATGGCTGATCATCCAACTCAGTATCCTGTACCTGCCTTCTCTCCATACCCCCTGATCCCTTTAGCCACAAGGGCCACATCTAACTCCCTCTTAAATATAGCCAATGAACTGGCCTCAACTACCCTCTGTGGCAGAGAGTTCCAGTGCATTTTTGTGATGAAATATTGGACCAAAGGAAGCTGGTTTTATTTTTTGTCTGAAGAGCACATTTTCCGTTATGACAAATGTTACAGCGACTTGGAATGATATTCTTACCTATTAATAAGACTTCTGGATTTCTTGTAACTTCTAAAATAAGAGAAATATCAATATGTTTCAGAAAGGCAAAATGTAAATTTATCATTATTCATGTACAAATTAATAATATGCTCAACGGAACATTTATTCCTCATATTTGCTGGGTCTAATTTTTTAAGATTAGGATGTTTTACAGTAGCTCTGATTTAAAATAACTAATTTAATAAAAATATTTTTAGGAAATTAATCTTTACGCTGTGATGAATAATATTGCACTTAGATTTCACTTTTTGTTAACTGATTTAAAAGCAATATGAGCAGTAATTAGTTTAATGTATCATTCATTAAGAACATTAATATTAGTATTGCACACAAAGAGCTACATACAGAGTTCCAACAAAAACAAAGTGACCATTTAGGAGTAATACTGAACAATTGCTTGATCAGGTTGATCAAAGTATCTCATCTCAAGGATAGCCAATTTTTTTAACCAAACTTAGCCAAACCAAGTTTGCAACATGTTAAAATAAATCTGATATTTCATGGAGTTGCGGAGTTTCCAACGCCTTAAAGTCTCCGGCTTTAAGGAAATCTGATATCTGAACAAATAATCAGAAGAGACATCAGATTAGTTCACCATAATTTTTGCAGTCCTCCTTTCCAATATTTGCTCTTCATAACCTACAGCTTTTACTTCAGTGTATCATTATGTGCAGAAAATATTTGGCTCAAGTCATGTTGCAAAATGGATGGTATTGAATCAATCAGCATTACACACAGAGCCCATTATTCATTTCCATTGAGGTCGAGTTGTTTGACCAATCCGTTTGGAGTTTGTTAGTATCCTTATAATCTGGTAAACATCAATCTAATAACACAGTTCAACAACTTAGTAAGTAAGTAAGTAAGTTAATTTTATTTATATAGCACGTTTAAATCAACTTGCAATGATACCAAAGTGCTTTACATAAAATAAATAATTAAGGTTCCGTTATCCATAGAAAAACTTAAAAATAAGAAAAAATGACACAACACATTATAGAATTCAACATGAATGTCCCCCCACAACAGAATCAACATTTTCTACTGTGGGGAAAGCAACTGTGACAGTTTTTACGCTACATTTAATGGACATTAATTGAATATGGAGTTAACTACTTTGATTGTTAGCACTATAAAATATATGTGTTGTCAGTTTTTCCTTTCATTGCACACTTGTTTATATTACATTTTACCTGCTATTGTTCCTCCCTGTGGAAATTATTTTCAATTTCAATTTATTCTATACATCATAAACTGCTACTTCTAATTTCACAATGCCATTACCCTTCAATTTGTCGTAATTCAAAAACAACTACTTCAGTATAACTTGCCGAAATGTTAAGTTCTTCTTGACATGTACTTTCTACATGTCAGTAACATTAATAGGCTCAGCATCTAACTTTTAGGAGTTCAACCAATAATCACCCCATCTATGCCACTCCTCCAGTATAATGCTCTAACATGTATTCATTGTTTCCTGCCTTCAGCCAATCTCTTGCTCATTCAGACAGTACTTTGAACCCCATCTGAGATCACGACAAAACTTACAAAACTATGTTAAATTAGTTTCTTCAACCCAAGAACTAAAACGAATTGCAGAAAATTGGGCGATTGCCAACTGGGCACATTTTCTGTCCAAACTATTTCCACTCTATGTCCTGCTCCTATTTTCCTGTTTCTTAAACATCAGCTGTTATGGTCAAAATATTGTAAGTCTATTGCATATTACTCCTGGCTGAGTGGCATATTAAATGTAGAGAAGGTCCCCCCCCCTCCCCCCCCTTAAAGTTAACCCATTTGAATAAATGTGAATTAGAAGAGATTAGAGGAGGATCCATAGAGCTGTCGACAGCTTTCGTCCATGAGACGCAGACGCTTCATTTCCAGAACATTCTGAACGCATGATGCATGGTTGCATTTCGCTCTCTCTGTCTCCCCCCTCTCTCTCTCTCCCCATCTCTCTCTCTCTCCCCCTCTCTCTCTCTCCCTTTCTCTCTCTCCGCTCTCTCTCTCTCTCTCTCTCTCCCCCCTCTCTCTCTCTCCTCCTCCCTTCTCTCCTCCTCTCTCTCCCCCCCCCCCTCTCCCCCCCCCCCCCCCCCCCCCCGGCAAATTTAAACACCTATGTACACGCCAAGAAAATATAATTGAAACATCCTGTAATGAAAGCTGGAAGGAAAATAAAAAAATGTTTTTGAAACTGTCTGGATGGGAGGCCAAATCATACCTAACCAGGTTGGCTTAGATATAACTATTGGAAAGAGTTAAGAGTTGGAAATCTGAAATAGAAACAGAACATGCCAGAAATTTTCAACATATCAGGTAGAATCTATAGATGAAGAAACAGAATGGGGTGAAAGATCGTCAAACCTGACAGGTTAACTTTGTTTCTGATGTGTTGAATGTTTCCAGACTTTTCCACTTTTATTGGCTAGAATTCGTCTTGTTGCTTAATTACTCCATTCCCAACCAAATGCAAGCTACTAATCTAATGTCTTCAATACTGTGGGCACCCTTTTGTGAGAGTGAACAAAATTAAAGCCTATCAAATTATGTAGAGAAGGAAGATCAAGATGCCAAGCAGTATGTGATGATATGTCACCCACATTACTGCAACTTTGGACGTCAATGCTCCAGCTGGTACCAATTCTTCTGCTGATAACCCATCTTCAATATGTTCATTTTCCTACTCCAACCTTCCCCTTTTCATCCGACTAACACTCTCACCAGTTATATTTGAAGGACTATTTGCAGACGAGTGGCTGTGAGATTTCCCCTGGCTGGTATAACAATTCTGTAAGGGTTTTCTGCTTTCTTTAGCTCTGTAGCTTTCTGAGTTGCAAATGATAACAACGAATGATATTTTTTCTCATTTGAAGTGGTGCTAAGAATCAAAGAATGTATGTAGCACAGAAACAGCTTGTTGGCCCAATAGTCCATGCTGACCATCTAGTACGTATCTATACTAATCTCATTTACCAATACTTGGTCCATAGTCTTCTATGACTTGGTGATTCATGTGCTAATCTAGATATTTCTGAAATGTTGTGAGAGTCTCTGCCTCCATCACCCACCCAAGCAGTGCATTCCAGATTCAAATCACACTTAATATAAAAGCCATTCCTCAGATCGCCTCTATATATCTTCCCCTTATCCTGAACCAATGCCCCTAAATTTAAATATGAGGAAATGTTTCCTACCATCTACTCTACCTGTCTTCATAATTTTGTATATCTGTATTTGGTTACTCCCCACCCTCCCACCCTTCGCCTCCTCCCCTCGCTGGAAATCTAACCCAATTTCTTTATACAGCACAGAAACAGGCCTTTCAGCCCACCGAGTCCATGCCGACCAGTGATGACCGCATACACTAGCACTATCCTACACACTAGGGACAATTTACAATTTTACCGAAGCTAATTAATCTACAAACCTGTACGTCTTTGGAGTGTGGGAGGAAACCGGAACACCCAGTGAAAGCCCACCCAGTCACAGGGAAAACCAGTGAAAACCCACCCAGTCACAGGGAAAACATACAAACTCTGAAGACAACACCCGTAGTCAGGATCAAACCCGGTTCTCTAGCGCCTTAAGGCCACTGCTACGCCACGGTGCCGCCCTGTGAATTTATTCAATGTCTCTTCATAACTGAATGCTCCATCCCAGGCAACATCCTGGTGAATCTCCTCGGCTCACTTTCCAGTGCAATGATGTCCCTCCTATAATGTATCAACCAGATAACATGGCTATTGACTTAATGATCCAAGAACAAATGGAAAGAGATATACTGAAAGCTGCCACGCAGAACATGTTTACAGCCAATCACAATTTTGTGGGCAGGTAACATCAAGAATACTAAGCTGCAGCTATCACCTTCCATTGCTCAAAAGAACTCCGGTATTTGAATGTTATTGCTCCTAACTTCTACATCAAGTCTCCCAACACTGCTTTCTGAAAGCATGGAGCCTGCTCTGTCTCATTCTTTGTCATTATTATATATCCCAGATCTGATCCCAAACTGATTCCTGGGATGGCAGGACTTTCATATGAAGAAAGACTGGATAGACTCGGCTTGTACTCGCTAGAATTTATAAGATTGAGGGGGGATCTTATAGAAACTTACAACATTTTTAAGGGGTTGGACAGGCTAGATGCAGGAAGATTATTCCCGATGTCGGGGAAGTCCAGAACAAGGGGTCACAGTTTAAGGATAAGAGGGAAGTCTTTTAGGACCGAGATGAGAAAATCATTTTTTACACAGAGAGTGGTGAATCTGTGGAATTCTCTGCCTCAGAAGGTAGTTGAGGCCAGTTCATTGGCTATATTTAAGAGGGAGTTAGATGTGGCCCTTTTGGCTAAAGGGATCAGGGGGTATGGAGAGAAGGCAGGTATGGGATACTGAGTTGGATGATCAGCCATGATCATGTTGAATGGCGGTGCAGGCTCGAAGGGCCGAATGGCCTACTCCTGCACCTATTTTCTATGTTTCTATATCTTTGTCCATGTACTTATCTGTACGTTATCGAGCCACTAGGATGTGGTCTGGCTTAAATAGTCTAGTTTTGTTTCATGATATTTGGCTCCTTACTGAATTATTTACCTGACAAAATAGCTATTCAATGCACGCAGAAATCTTGTAAATGAGCAGAAACCATGAAGTGGCATGCTGCCTGCATTGTAAGCAATGGGCATGCTTTATTCTGATTTGGCGACTTCCAGTCCACCTTTTGAGGGATATCCAATTTAGTCCTGTGCAAATGTTGAAGCTGTGTATTCTCATGATTTTGTTGGCAGGTTTCTAATTACAAAGTTAAACAAGAATTCTGCTATTTTATTAAAAGAGTAATTCTACCCCATACATCTGTTTGATCTGTAACAGAACTTGTACTGTTCAGTTGTTATTGTGAGGTGAAACATAGCTGTGGATGAATGAGAGTGGAAAAAAGTCAGAATGATTCCAATAGAACATCATATGTTAAATCAATCAATCTGAACGCAATATGTACTTGCCAACAAGACTGGAACAATATTCCAGAAATTAGATCATACCTTCAGGAATTTCCTCAAATGAAGTCACAGTGAGTACATACAGTAATTGAATATGTATGCCATTCTGGCACAATGTTTGGATTCGTGCTGGCCATGTTGTCAAAGCTGTCTGAACCACAGAGATAGGAAAGCAGCCCTTAGTTGCCTACTAATTAAATTCCTTTTGCTGATTTCTGGGGTCTTTACACTGCAGCAAAAATGCAATATTGTGCAGTAAAGGTTAAAGTCTAATGAGAAATTATATATTTTTAAATGTATTGAAGGTAACTAGTCTAGTGTAACTAATTCAAAATGCTAGATGCTTTGATTTATACAAGTTCAACTACCTCCTGCCTGTTCTCATGAATACAATTGCCTTACAATGAAGAAGATGCACTGCAGTGTAGCGAGTCACTTGTCTGAATGTTTGAGTTGTGCAATCAGCAGCAATATTCCCTGCCAGCAGCCTGAACTTGTGAAGTTACCCCGAAAGGCATACATACCAGTCAAGTCTGCTCAGTAGTGTTTAATATGTGGAAAAAATAACTCCATGTGTCTGACTTTGAAGACGAAGAGTAATTGAAAGATACCCAGGCAGCCTGTAAAGAATGCACTGTGATGTTATGCTTTGCCATTCTCTATTGGCTAACCACCAGTTTGCATCAGGCTTTTGTATCATGGAAATAAATCACTCCCAAGACTTCAATAATAACCCTGCATGAGGGCAGTCCTTTTGATGGCATCATAAACCTGGATGGAGGGGTTAGAAGGTTAGAGACACTGAAATACATCATCTTCCTTCCTAGTGCACCTTCGTGATGTACAACAAGTTTCTGCCAAACATCGTAAGCACGTTTACATATATTGCAATGAATGAATGTACAATCTGCCAAATTACATGCTGAGAATTGGCTTTATCTTCATTACATGCGTATGTAACGAATAAGCAGCTTTGTTTTCTTCCCCCCCTCAAGTTAAAAAACTTGGGCTTTTACAACCAAAGTTCTTGAACCTGAAATTTAATTGTGTAAATTTTCCAGTAGGAATCTCTTTACAATTTATTATTATTATTTTTATAATAACTTTTTTTTTGGTTTTCAAGTTATAAACACAAATTTACACAGAACACCAACAAACAGTACAGAACAGTACACAACTTATATACCCCCCTCCCCATCCGCAAGGCTCAAAAAAGAGAAAGAGAAAATAATAATAATAATTTTAAAAAATAAAATAAATACAAGGCAGCGTCTTTGTGTTCAAATGTTACATGTTAACAACAGCAACATACAAATATAAATAAATGATTATGACTGTGTAGACAATATTTTCAGTTAAAGGAAAAATATTTAATAAAATCTATAAAAGGGTTCCAGGTCAGAACTAAGTTCCTGCGGGCCTTACACTGTTTATACCTGATCTTTTCCAAGGGTAAAAAGGAGAGCACCTCCTTTAATCACTGCAAAAAAGATGGAGCTTTTTTTGACTTCCAGTTGAAAAGAATAAGCCTGCAAGCAAGCAAGCAATGTAAATTTGTAAGCTTACAGTTTGGGGGTGGTATTCCAAAGATAGCTGTGTGCAAGTCAGGATTTATAGTCTGTCTGCAGATATGGGAGAATACCTCAAATATGCTTCCCCAGTAGCTGTTGAGAGAGGGATATGTCCAAAACATGTGTCCTACAGAGGCTGGGCTATTGCCACATCTAGGGCAGCCAGGATCTGAGGTAGAAAAGATTTTGTCAAGTTTGTCTCTTGAATAATGAAGACGGTGAAGCACTTTAAATTGGATCAACCCATGGCGTATACACAGCGAAGAGGTGTGTATACAAATTAAGCTCTCTCACCACACCTCATCAGAAAGCTCTACACCCAGGTCCCTCTTCCATGCTGCTTTAGTTTTGTCCCAGGTTATCTGTTTTAATTCCTGTATTAATGTGTAAATTGCTGAAACACGTTTCTTGTCAAAGGGGTCGAACTCTAGAATAGTGTCTAATTGGCTCTGAGTGGACAGATGAGGAAATGAGGGGAAACACTGTTTTAGCAAAGCTACGAATTTGAAGATACCTGAAGAAATGAGATCTGGGTATATTGTGGTCTTCAGATTGTGGTCTTCAGCAAGCATTTCAAAGGAGGTGAATGTTCCGTCAGTAAACAAGTCACAGAAATATACCAGTCCATTCTATTTACATTTACATTATTTGAAATGAGGGGCCATAACAGAAGCTGATTTATGTGGAATTACATCTTGTAGTTCCTGAGCTTTTTCTCTGATGGTGTGAACGAGTTATGGTGGTAATAGATGTCAAAGTCACGGTCAATATGGTCCTGATTGTTTTTACCTTCGGTTCTGTCACGGAATCTCACAAGGGATATCAATTACAGAAATCTGCAACCAGCAAACAGATGCTTACAGCACCATGATGTTTGCAAGATGTGATTACAGTAATGCTTGCAAGAACAATTTATCTTATCTTTATTTGGGTAAACAACAGAAGTGAGAATGTTAAGCTGTGATTCTGGATCAGAGGTCCCTTTCAAGAGATAAATAATTTGTTTGGTCTCAAAAAGCAGCACACATCTCTGCCATCTTCAGAATGCCATGCCTTCCTTAAACATACAAGAAATGATTGTGTGTAACTATCAGCTTTGAGTAATAAAGGTTTCAACTTGGTTTTCCTCCTGCTGTTATTTAAAAATATATATTTTCAGTCGAAGCGTGTGAGTCTGACAGAAATGTAAAATCTTGTAAAATTGGGTTAAAAATTAGAATGCCATGACATGCATATTTACTATACCATCCTGATGCAGCACTTCAGTTGCCAGGATAAATGAGAGAAACAGTTTCAATATAAAATTCATTCTCATTTTGTGTCGCATGCACTATTTGCCCAGAACTTAGCCATTTAAGGCCAAGATTACACATATGTCAGGAAGTGTTATTTGCCCGGGAGAATAGAGGATCTGGAATAATGTTAATGCCCTTAGGAAAGCCAGAGAATAATTTCTTCACTTTACTTTGTCTGTAAATCTTTTGCGTTTTTCTCTCTGGAGATCCCACAGGCATGACATGAGTGGGATATCCTCGATGGACCAATATTATATTTATGTTCCAAACAAAAGTTGAAAGCATGATAAACATTTTACAAAATGTAACAGGTCACAAGGAGGTGAAATACATTGTGCAATTTGCATTATTTGGATAGCACATTATCTTAATTTACTGCCCTGTTGAAATCTTTTAATCACTATTTGTCTTGAAGTCAAATTGTGCTAAGCACTTCATGCTACTCTTCAAGATTTAAAAAAGATCCACTTTCTATTTCCAACAATATTTCTGCCACACCATGGAAACACCACCTCTCTTTATCATTTGGAGGGATCAGGGCCGGATTTAGATGAAGAGAGGCCCTAGGCTATTCCACTTGTGAGGCCCCTCCCAATCCCCCACCCCCACGATGAGAGGAAGATGGACGAGTCCACCAGATTGACACCGATGTGCAGCCGAGCATGGCCAATGAGATAAGGGCTGGAAAGCTGCACTTTTTATTTATTTATTTATTGCCATTGCTCATGTCGAGTTATCATCTTAAAACACTATTATTCTGAAATGGAGGGCAAGGAAAATTACTGAAGTGTAGAGACAACAGTGCGTTGTGACAGCATATGTAAGAAAGGCCTATGACAGTGTCAAAAATATTATACACCAGGCCCATACAATGCTTTTCAAAAAGGTGACATGGCAGGATTACAAAACATTTATGTGAAATAAATGCACACAGCGCATATCACAAGCGCGAAGCTCAAAGACCTTTGCAGCCGGGGTTTTAGATGCTCTCTGGTGCAATCTGAGCCTTATTTTCGATAATTTTTGCACCAAATTTTATTTCAGAAATAATTTTGGTTGAATCAAGAGTAATGAGTGGTTGGAATGGGATGATTGGGGTCATTGTTGTATACATTTTTTTAAATCAAGAATTGATGCTGTCCTTGTTTTAATAATCAAGTTGTACTGTAAAATGGTATGTAAAATGTTATAAAGGGGCATGCAAACATTGCAAATAAAATACTGTATGTTTTTGCTGTGAATAAAACCTTTTTTTAGAAAATATTTTGTGTGTTGATTTGATTGCCTGTTACTGTTCGACTGTGTTAGTGTGTGCACATTAAAACTATGATGCAAAATGAAAGTCGCAAACTATGGAATAGATATTTTTCAGTATTGTTATCAAGGAAAAGAAAGCAGTTCCAATTGTTTGATATTATTCATATGGAGAGAAAATATAATTGCTCTAAGCCGGAACCAGAATTTCGGGTAATTTCCGTCAAAGTGGAAACGCTGATAGCACTCCAATTTTAACTCCGGATTTTTTTTACTCTGGGAAAAAAACACCTTGGCCGGAGGCCCCCTAGGGTCTATACATAAATCTGGCCCTGCCGAGGCCTTCCTAGATCTCGAGGCCCTAAGCTTAAACTTGTGAAGCTTATACGTAAATCCGGCCCTGGAAGGGATCTGTGAACACCAACCTTGCTCATTTCTAACCAGCATGATGGTCGATAAACTCTTGAAACAATCTGAGCCCAAATTAAATTCAGACTAACATTTAATAGAAAACGTAGAAATGTCCAAAGGGCCTCCCATTGAAAATGCCATAAGTAACTGTATCTCAGAATCATTAACTCCAATGATGAATGACAAATGAGCAATTTTGTACACAGAGAAAATTTATTACCCTAATTCTACATTTTGATTGCACTCATGCTTACAGGAAAAGTTAATCACTGAATTTGCCCTTAAATTTTGTGTCTTTATCAAAAATAACTATTCTTTATCTTTTTATATTTAGATTATTTTGTGCTCCATTTTGATATAGGATTATTTCTGGGCTGCAGAACAGATGAGCTATCACCACAATCATATTTAATATGTTTTGATATGAACACATTTTATTTGCAACGTTCTTGACTAAGAACCAACTAAAAGCAAAAGTTGTTTCACTTTGGAAAGAATTCTAAATTGTTTTCTTTAAGCAAAACATTAGCAAGTAATCTCAAAAAGAAAATACCCTAAAATAATCCACGAAATCCTTAAAGAGCTGCAACATAGTTATTATTACAAATATTCAAGTAAATCAATCTTAAACCACATTAATTTGATGCACAGATAGATGAGAATATTTCGTAAACTGAGGTACAGTATGATCACACACAGGTATTTTGTAATTTTTTGAGTCTGAAAGTAGTCAATTAATTATTTTTGCTATTATTTTTGCCTTTTGAATTTCAAACTGAAAATACATTGGATTGTACTCCATCTAGTAAGTTGATCTGGAAGCAGACATAATTTAGGTTTGTGGCTAATAGCCAGCCTCTGTATGTACTTGAATTGTCTGAAGAAATGTGAGCATATTAAACTTTCTATTTGTTGAACTGGTTTGAATTTCTGTATGCTGCCATTGGATGGAAGCCCAGATGCTTTAGAAACTAAGAATTATCTCCAATAATAGTTTTGTTTCCTGCTGAATAAATCTTTTTTTAAGGTGTCAGATGTGAACAACTTATCAAGCTAATTCAGCAACACCAGTTTTATAAAATTCTTTAAATAAAGAATCAAACTACTTGATTAAATCTTGAGGTGGAGAAACATTTTCTCTGCAAAAATATTATTGACACAAATTAATGCCATTCTCTGATTTACTGCAAACGCCAAGCTATATTTGTCTCTGGTGAGAATGTGACATTATCAAAACATTCTGTTGTTCATCAAAATGATGACAACAACTTTAACCAGGTGTGTTCAAAATATTTTGGAGTAATCGAGAAATACAACACAAGAACAGGCACTGGCCCACCGAGTCCTTGTCAAACATCAACATTGATCCAAATTTTATTCTCCACACATTATCATCTTGCTAAAGATACTGCCACTCATGTACATATTAGGGGCAACCTATAACGGTTTAGTAGCATGCTTTTGGATTGAGAGAGGAAATCATAACACCCTTCGGAAGCCCATGTGATCACAGGGAGAATGTGAAAACTCTACAAAGATAACACAAGATCAGAATTGAACCAAGACCGCAGGTGCTATAAGACAAACCTTTATGAGTTGTTCCATCATATTGCCCCGTCAAATCTTTAATTAGTTTAGTTGTGTCTGTCAGTAATCATGAAACAGTGTTGATGGTCAATTTCACAGGTGACCTACTTGTAATTGCTGTCAATGAAAGCTGGGAGATATGAAGATGGCAGTATGTTTATATCTGATTAGACTATTCACACCAGATTTGTACAATGTGCACATGTTTGCCTGGAAGAAGCAAGGTTCTGCAAATGTTTACGACCTATGTTACAAGGGAACAGGTTCAAGGATCTGACCAGTAGAACAGAAAAAGGCTCATTCGTCTGTTTCGTTACAGATCAGTTTTATTGGCAAGAGAGAACTTGTCTTGGTATGCACGGGGTTCGTTTTACAGCAGCACACCTCTCTATCTCTCTGCCTCCGTCCCTGGCACTGATCGCGACAGCCCATCGGTGAACTACTCTCGTACATGAATTAACATGGCTTATTGGTGCCTGCCTTTATACAGGTAAGAAATCAGCTGTTGAAATAGCCGCCAGTAAGTCCTGGCCAATAGCGCTGCTCCCAAATTCAAACTATAACCAACGGCAGGGGATCCCCCCACCCCCCCGGAACAAAGGGCTATCAGCCGTAGACTGGCACGTAAAGCAATACACAGCGCTACAAACTTGCCGCCCAAATCAATACATACAGCACAACTGACCTTTAGCAATACACACAGCGCTGCCGGTTTGGCACACAAAGGTTTAAACAGAGCGCTGTCAGCTTAACGCGTGTGAATTTAAATAAAAAGCTGCCGGCTGCAGCGCTATAGGTTCTACAGTGCCCTCCATAATGTTTGGGACAAAGACCCATCACTTATTTATTTGCCTCTGTACTGCACAATTTGAGATTTGTAATAGAAAAAAATCACATATGATTAAAGTGCACATTGTCAGATTTTATTAAAGGCCATTTTTATACAATTTGTTTGCACCATGCAGAAATTACAGCAGTGTTTATACATAGTCCCCCCATTTGCACCATAATGTTTGGGTCACATGGCTTCACAGGCATTTTGTCATTGCTCAGGTGTGTTTAATTGCCTCCTTAATGCAGGTATATGAGAGCTCTCAGCATCTAGTTTTTCCTCCAGTCTTTCCATCACATTTGGAAACTTTTATTGCTGTTTATCAACATGAGGATCAAAGTTGTGCCAATGAAAGTCAAATAAGCCATTATGAGACTGAGAAACAAAAATAAAACTGTTAGAGACATCAGCCAAACCTTAGGCTTACCAAAATCAACTGCCTGGAACATCATTACGAAGAAATAGAGCACTGGTGAGCTTACTAATTGCAAAGGGACTGGCAGGCCAAGGAAGATCTCCACAGCTGATGACAGAAGGATTATCTTTATAATAAAGAAAAATCCCGAAACACCTGTCCGACAGATCAGAAACACTCTTCGGGAGTCAGGTGTGAATTTGTCAATGACCACTGTCCACAGAAGAATTCATGAACAGAAATACAGAGGCTACTGCAAGATGCAAACCACTGGTTAGCCGCAAAAATAGGATGGCCGGGACACAGTTTGCCAAGAAGCACTTAAAAGAGCAACCACAGTTTTGGAAAAAGGTCTTGTGGACAGATGAGACGAAGATTAACATATCAGAGTGATGGCAAGAGCAAAGTATGGAGGAGAGAAGGAACTGCCCAAGATCCAAAGCATACCACCTCATCTGTGAAACACGGTGGTGGGGGTGTTATGGCCTGGGCATGTATGGCTGCTGAAGGTACTGGCTCACTTATCTTCATTGATGATACAACTGCTGATGGTAGTAGCATCATGAATTCTGAAATGTATAGACACATCCTACCTGCTCAAGTGCAACCAAATGCCTCAAAACTCATTGGCCGGCAGTTCATTCTACAGCAAGACAATGATCTCAAAACATACTGCAAAAGCAACAAAGGAGTTTTTCAAAGCTAAAAAATTGCCAATTCTTGAGTGGCCAAGTCAATCACCCAATCTGAACCCAATTGAGCATGCCTTTTATATGCTGAAGAGAAAACTGAAGTGGACTAGCCCCCAAAACAAGCATAAGCTAAAGATGGCTACAATACAGGCCTATCAGAGCATCACCAGAGAAGACACACAGCAACTGATGATGTCCATGAATCACTGACTTCAAGCGGTCATTGCATGCAAAGGATATGCAACAAAATACTAAACATGACTACTTTCATTTACATGACATTTCTCAGTCCCAAACATTATGGTGCCCTGAAATATGGGGACTATGTATAAACACTGCTGTAATTTCTACATGGTGAAACATAAATGTATAAAAATGGCCTTTATTAAAATCTGACTGTGCACATTAACCACATGTGATTTCTTTCTATTACAAATCTCAAATTGTGGAGTACAGAGGCAAATAAATAAATGATGGGTCTTTGTCTCAAATATTATGGAGGGCACTGTAAATACCTGTCTGCAGTAGCGCTATGGGCTTTAAACATAGTGCTATGGCCACAGCTCTATGGATCACAGACTGTTCGGGCAAAATTCAAAAAGGACAAAGGACAAAGGACATTTATTGTCACTTACTCCAATTGGTGCAGTTAAATTTGAGTTACCATGCAGCACACAAATAAGATAAACAGAACACTATAGAATTTAACATTGAACATAAAAACATCTCCTCACAGCGGAATCAATGTTCCCCACTGTGAGGGAAGGCAACAAAGTTCAGTCCTCTTCCTCTTGTTCACCCGTGGTCAGGGCCTATTGAGGTATCCGCAGTTACCGCAATGCCGGCCCGATGTTTCAGGCCCTCTCGCCAGATTATGGAATTCTGGCGTCGGAAGAACACTCTTAGCGGCTTAGAGTTTCCGAATCGGCCGCTTCCTACCGGAGACCGGGGTTCCCGAAGTCCACATGCCAAGCTGGGCGGAGCTCCAACACTGGCGACCTCAGCGAAAGATCCCAGGCTCCACGACATTAAAGTCAGCGCCACCCGTGGCTGGAAGCTCCGCAGACCACAGCTCCACGGTGTTAAAGTCGGCAGTGCCAGCACTCCGGAGCTTCCAACACGGCGACCCTAGTCAGGCATCGCCCGCTCCATGATGGTACTTCAGTGCTGTGCCGCTGCTGAAGCTGAGGCTCTGGCCGGTCTCCGGCAGGAAAGGCCGCGCCAATCCAGATGGTAGGCCGCGAGGAGGGACGAAGATGCGGCTTGGAGGACAGACGCATCCTCGACCACGTAGGGACTGTGGAAAACAGTTTCCACAGACTAAAATTTTAAAAAAGGATGAAAGGACGAACAGCTGCAGGCGAGGCTGCCACACTCGATGGTGCCACCACTCGGATAACAACTTCCAAAATAATTCCATGCTGAAATACAATTGGGTGGTTTGCTGGAATAACATACAGAGCTCACCTTACGTCCTGGACCTCAGTGATATGTGATATGATTATCTGATCAGATATGTTACAGTCATCTTCATTTGTGTCAGCTCTGTCCTCTCAGTCTTCGTTCCATCCTAATCTCAAGTGTTATCTGTGTTGAGTTTGCACATTGTCCCCGTGACTGTGTAGGTTATCAAAGGGTGTTATGGTTTCCTCCAACAATCCTAAAACACGTGGCTTGGTCGACTGATTAGCCATTGTAAATGTAATGTAACCCAGTCCTCCAGGGCAGGCAATTATTGTGCTCAGATTTCTTGTCTGCCTTTTCTAACACGGAAGAGAGATGTATTTAAGTGAGTGTCCTGTAATCTGCTTTTGTGACATGGATATTATAGTTGTATTGCTGCCAGTTTATTAAAGCTGTGAGACATGAGTACGAGTTTGGTGTTGTGCTAAAGGATGTGTAGGGCATATACATTTTAAGTTGAGGCACTGATTATTGTTGATAGGTGAGTGTTGAAAAACTATTGCATCAAGCAGAATGTGACAACGTGGTGTATTGGTTGGGATTTGATGACTTATGCACTGACTTTGACATTCTATGTGAGATCATAAATCTTCTTGTGGTACTGCATCCATCTTCAATGATTTTCATTCTTGACTTTAGCCTCAAATTCAACCTCATATTTTTATCACTTTATTTTAGGTCCAGTAGACATCATAGATTCTTGTAATTGAGGGACCTCTCATTTCTCTCCATTGATCAAAAGGCCCATTATGGTGTACAAAAATCAGGGTGCCTGTTTTTGCCTGTGCCCCAAACTGATTTCCATCAAGCATTCAAATTCTTTGCAGCAACCTCCATGAACATCTCCACTTTAAGAGGTGCAGATGTTGCTGCAAACATTTCCAGCTAGCGTCAACTCATGCCAATCACAAGTTCCTTCATGTTTATGTACTGAATCAATAATCTGTTTGGTTAATATTGCCCGATTATTAAAAGTGCAAGTTTAGTTTGTATTTGTACCAATTCGAGCAAATGTAGGTTAATTCAAGACTTTTGCCCCTTCCCTTCCAATGCTTTACAGTACCTCCCCACAGTAGATCATTGAAAAAAAAACTAGTGAAACTGAAACTGTGAAAATAGGGTGTAGGAAAATAGGTTATTTACCTATTGTGTTGCAACATACTATTTATGAGGAATTACAACAAATTATTCACGCAACTTCACGAAAATTGATAAACATTCTCTGGTTTACCTGTATTCCTATTCAGCATTATCCCCAACGCAACCCAAATGAGTCTAGTAATCTAATTATCACAACAAAATCCATATGGAGCAGATACTCTGTCAAAAACATTTGCTACTCCTTTATTGAGTTAACCTGACTTCCTGGATGATTTGATACTTGCTGTTTTCATTTCTTAATAGAAAACTGTTGCAGCTCACTAAAATGGCGAATTATTTATGTTATTCACATCATTTTTTCAGCAGTAAACTAGTAATAAAAAGTAATAATATCATATATCATCAATTTAATCTCTTAATTCATTTAATTTAGTCAATTTCAATGGTATTTTCTTTGGTTTAGCTCATTAGCCAATATAGTTTAGTGTGGTTAATATTTGGACCACATGGAATAAGCTGTAGAATATAGGTTCCTGCAACCCCCAGTGCAGTCTGACATGGCTAGCTTACAGGAAAACGTTGGTGATTTTGATATTTCTTTATTATTTATTCATTAGATTTAGACCCTGTTGACAATGCCAGTGATTATTGTCTAACTCTAACTGCCCTTTAACTAAGACGTCTTTTAATCAGAAAACTAGACTTTTATTTCATGGGAACTATCACTGATACTAGGTTTTCTATTCCAGATTGTTTTGAGTTTTATTTAAATTCCCCAGCTGCCACGATGGGATTGAAACTCTCCGGATAAATTGTCAGTTTTTGGATGCATTCCTGTAACTTAACAATTATGCCAACATACACTCCACTGTGGTACTATTTCTGGGCTAAGAGTGAGGGAGCATTCACATTGCCAGTTATACAGACCGATTAAAGCTCACCTGTTCCATAGCACCCGCATCAATCCTTTGGTACCTCTGCTGATCTGAGCAGATTGCAGGAGGTCATTTCTGTCTTAAAATTCTCTGTTCATGTGCTTCACCATTTTATCCATCTGGTATACTACCACCTCCAAGCTGGACTTTGTTATACTGATACTTGGCAGTGTGGCAAGAATTATTTCCAGCTGCAGTGTCATCAGTGATGAGTTTGATTCCAAGAAAGATTAGGATGCTCATGACATGATACTCACATTTTATCTAGTACCTTATATAATTACTAGTATTCCTCAAGCATTTCCCTTTTCATGACTGAGGGACTGGAACAACAGATCTACTTTTCATTCAGTTAGAAGCCGGCATTGTCTCCTGCATTGCCCCTGCTACCACTATCCACCTATGCTCACTCGATCTACATCTTTCATTATGTACAAGATCCTCAAGCTTCCGATTTATTCCACCCAATGTGCTAATAACTCTGCTACAGTGCTTAGCAGTGCCATATGGTGCTTTTTCTGAAGGCTGCCTTTTGGCTTGTCTTCTTCTGGAATTTCCTGAGCAGTTCCTTTTGGACCGGAAGAAAGGGACTGAAAAGTATTAGAGTGGGTGTGAGAGGAGCAGTGTCATATGAAAAGTTTCACTACTGTTACTGAGGACTTCATGCTGATTGATTGTGTAATACCTCACTCTTTGTGCAAGATTATATGAAAGATGCAGCAACAGTGATTAGACAAGTTTTGCACTCTTGGCATCTTCAATGCTGCCAGCTTGTGATATCCCATTTATTTCCAGTTCTTCAAAATCGCCCTGGACTAGGAGTTCCTTCCTTATATTTCTTTCTTTCCTTAGTGTTATATGACACTTTCGCCTTCAAAAAGAGTAGCGAATGGTCACAGAGAATATTTATTGGGATTCTATTCACAGAGCATGTGTCTGGAGAGAGAAGATACTTGGAGAATGGGAGAAGACTACAAGTGACGAGTTAATGCCTTGAGTGTAAATTAAGGAAGCTTGCATCGGAGGAAAAGCAGGTTCTGTCACTGACACCAGGAGTGAAAGATCTGGCGCAAATAGAATTGCTAACGCACCAAGTATCTGGCGAGCAGCAGTAAAAAGGGGAGCATGACATATGTGTGGTACTTTATCTAAATACTTGCAAAGGGACAATGCACTATGTAAGAAAGGATCTCCTGTAACGATTTGGATTGCACTTCCTGTGTTACTGAATCTTTTTATATACTGGTTCCTGATCCTACGCCTGCTGTTCCTATGCTCTTTTCATCTGTTATCCCCCTCATCCTACTTTAGTGAGAATATTCACAGTTTATATGAATGATTAGGCTGGTAGGATAGAGTGAAATATTTCCATTTGCCAACTGCTGAAAACTTTATGGGAGAAGGATGACAAGGTTCTTCAAGGTGGTTTAAACATGTTGAGTCTGTGGACATATACATGGTAGATGAAGTATGATTTGGATAAATGCAAAGTTATCAAGTTCAGCAAAGAAAACAGAAAGACAAAATATTACTTGCATAATGACAGACTGTGACATGTAGATATAGAAATAGATTGAGGTGCCCTTATACACCTGTTAACAAAAACAAATGAGTAGAGATGGGATGCAGTTAAAGCGGCAAATGGTATTTTATGCTCTGGGTGGAAGAGCAAGGGAGTCATGGTACAATTACACAGGAGCTTTTTTTAAATATTGTGTGGTAGTTTGCTCTCCTTAGCCAAGAATACTTGCCAAAGAGGGAAGGCAAAGGCTCACCAGACTGATTGCTGGGATGCAGAGACTGTCAGATGAGAAAGCTTTGAATCATTTGACAAATATTCACCAGAGTTTTGAAGAACGGTAGGAGATTCCACTGAAACATACAGGATTCTGATTGTGCAGGCAAGACCAGGGTGCATGTTTCCTCTGGTTTATGATGATTATAACTACAGCCATAGGATAGGGAATTTGGACAGAGGAGAGATTTTTTTATTCAAAGAGTCAAGAGTCGAGAGTGTTTTATTGTCATATGTCCCAGACGGGACAATGACAATGACAATGACAATGACAATGAAAGACTGGTGAACCTGTAGAAGTATTTGTCACAAAAGACAATGAAGACCAAGTCAATTGATATATATTCATGGAGGAGTCTAACACACATTTAGACATGAAAGGGACATTGGGAGAGAGCAGGAATATGATATTGAGATAAAGAATCAGCCATAATCAGACGCAATAGTGCAGCAGGCTTGTAGAGCTGAAGGGCAGTCTTCAGTTTCATTTCCTATACTTTTGATGTGTATCTTTCCACTTTGCGTGAGAGGTAAATCCCCCCTGACTGACTTTTGTCAACATCACGTCCCCGAAGGCTTCAGAAAACCTGGGTACAACCTTTCCTCTGACTCTTTACACCGACAACACCCAACAAAATCAAAATCCCAACAAAACAATAGGGTTTCGGTACATCCTTCATGAGGTAGAATCTTCCCTTTAATAAGCTGCCTCATGAATTCCATCAGAAATTGTACAAAAGATGGATGAATGACCTGCAATTGGTCGGCAGCTTACCAAGCATATCACTATGAGGCCCATCTGCCAAAATTGTTTAGGCGTAGCTCCAAGGACTTCAATGTTTCTGCTCTTCCAGCTTTCGATGCTCTTTTCCAGCTATTACTCCCTCTGCTATTTTTTACATTTGTGGACCTGGGTTACCTTTCATCCTTCATTTTAATTGGCAACACCCAAATATTTCAGCAAGTAACTTTTCTTGCTCTTTTGGAAACATCTCTTTGGGTCTAAGGTTTTAAAAACTTTTTCTTTGCCTCTGAGCAAAGAAATCAACTATCCACGCAAGCAACAGCAAACAGCTGTTTGCTTATAAACACATATTTTTAATTCCCTAATGAACTCAGTTGACGCTTTTAGTCTGTGGTTTGGATAATAACATAAACCCGTTGAGAGTATTTTGCAGAATGACAGCTTCATTTTCTTTCCAATAACTCAGATGATTAAATGTTAAACACAAAAATTAATGAATCAATTAAATGTAAACTGAAGTCAAATTAAAACATCTACAACTATCCATCCACTGCCACCATTCTCCCTGTTCTTTCTACAAATTGAAATCTCTCCAAATACATTCCATTCATCAGGTGAATAAATGTTATTACAGTCATTCACGAATCTGTTCCTTTCTTCATTGCAAACTAATGTGTGCAGATGACAGTGGGACATAATGGAAGGTAAGCTTTTGGTAACCAACTTACAGGTGTATTTGGCACAGGCAGCATTTAGTTCAGTCATTATTTCCCTATGGCACCTTCTTGAACTGCTGCAGTGCATATGGAGAGGGTACTTCCTCAGTACATGCATAGGAAGTCCTAGTATTTATACCTTATGATGAGGAAGCAATATCTGATGTCCAGCAGCAATTTCATACCCAAGAATGTAAAAAAAGTGAAATAATTATGGGCCTGTTCCACTTAGGCGACTCTTTAGGCCAGGGACTCATTTTAATGGAATGCACCTATGACATCTAGCGACAAATTATTATACAAATTATATGCAAAGAATGGGAATATCTGAAAACCCTGTCAATTAGGTGCAAAATGCATAGAATGGATTGGATGGCTGCAAACCAGACATACACCTTGTAAATAATGTTGCAGAGTTTGACTTTGCCAAGTGTTGATTGGATGAGATGTTGAGCCTTGTCTGGGTTTTCTGTAAATCAGGGTAAATATTTCTAAGTTGGCTTCCTCTCGAAGTCCGTTTTGAATACACTGTATTGAGCTGTTGTATCATTGGGTTAGCGGAATGCCTGTTATGTATGGGGTTAATCAATATCTGTAATTGGGTTATTAAGAGACCACCCCCGTGTGGTTCGGCCCCGGGACATATAAAAGTCCGCGATCATGAGGCTCAGGGTCGATCTTCTGGGAGAACCCTTGGGACTGCATGAACTTCTGCAGTGTCTCTGTCTGAGCGAGGCCTAGAGGGCTTGAACAGGCAGACACGAGGATCGAACCCGCGGTAGGATAGGTACAGTAGTTGATCTGTAATGCGCTTTTGGTAAAATAAAATATTGTTGTTTCAAGTGCTTGATTCAGTGTTTTTACTGAAACTAGACTGGGGGGAAGCTTAGAAACGAGCAATTATAATTGGGGGCTCATCCGGGAACTCAAAAGACCCCCAAACACAAGTTTGCGATCAAGGGTGTTGACCTGTTTCGATCGTGGGTGCAGAAATCGGGACCACGGTGCAGTTTTCGCATTGATTTTCGGTGCTTCGTCAGTCGGAGCGGATCGATTATTTGCGGGATTGGGAAAGGGTCTAATCAAGATCATTAGAACACAGTTTAGCAAGCAAGGGGGAATGGTTAGCACGCCTTTGGGTCAGAGGCCCATAAAACCAGACTGGATTTAGAGGCCCTGGTGAGGTTGGGTTAGAGGCCCTTTCCTGGGTTAGAGGCCCAAAACTGGTCGTAGTTTGGCTGCCTTAATGAGAGCCAAACGCGCTTCATCGGGCGAGGAATGGCCCAGGGTTAGACTTGGTATCTGAATTGGTGGGGTATTAAAAGACAGGTCTCGCCTTCGATTGGATCATTGCCGGGAGCGCTAATTGAAAAGGTGCACTCTGAAAAACGGCATCGATAATTCACAGCTCTAAGCGGCGAGGCGCTGAATCCTCAGTACTTAACAGAGAGGAGTGTCTGTGTGTAGGTATCTGAGTCTCTCCCTGATATGACGGCCGAAGAGCCTCGAGAAGGTACCGGGCTAGGATGGACAGAGTATAGATTGGCCGGAATACTCCAGTTCGTTCATGAATTTAACTGGGCAATTTTAGCTGATTCGAGAGCCTGCATAGTAAGAGAGATATGCACTAAAAATTAGGAGATCGAGTTCGAGTCTGAGCCTATATTTGCAGCCAAAATTTCAAATACTGAATTTTATATTGAAGTTCTGACAGTAAGGTGGAATTCAAATTCCTGTATATAGAACTTAGAATTTGGTGCATGTCAGAGAAATGTCGGGGGAAACTTGAATTGTATTGTGAATAGCAGAGCCGATGTATTTTCGCCCGATGGATTAGAATTGTTTAACCCTTGATGGTAAAGAGGCTTATAACCATATAACCATATAACAATTACAGCACGGAAACAGGCCATCTCGGCCCTACAAGTCCATGCCGAACAAATTTTTTTTCCCCTTAGTCCCACCTGCCTGCACTCGTACCATAACCCTCCATTCCCTTCTCATCCATATGCCTATCCAATTTATTTTTAAATGATACCAATGAACCTGCCACCACCACTTCCACTGGGAGTTCATTCCACACCGCCACCCACTCTCTGCGTAAAGAAGTTCCCCCTCATATTACCCCTAAACTTCTGTCCCTTAATTCTGAAGTCATGTCCTCTTGTTTGAATCTTCCCTATTCTCAAAGGGAAAAGCTTGTCCACATCAACTCTGTCTATCCCTCTCATCATTTTAAAGACCTCTATCAGGTCCCCCCTTAACCTTCTGCGCTCCAGAGAATAAAGACCCAACCTATTCAACCTATCTCTGTAACTTAGTTGTTGAAACCCAGGCAACATTCTAGTAAATCTTATATTATAAGCAATGCTTATATTATCAAGGTGAAAATAAATTTTCCCTGGATTGGCATTTTTGATTGGACAGGATAAAATTAATAGCAAAGGAAATTGATTGTTTAAATTTGAACAGCTGGGAATTCCACAGGAATTGGAATGGAATTGTATTATCGGCTACAATGTGTGGAATGAGAAAGAAGAAATGGGCATTGAAATTTAAAATAGTAAATTGAAGGCTGAGTGAATTTGGTTAAATTGGAACATTTATCATGGTTTGCTTTAAATTAAAGTCACGCCTGTAAGGAAATCTGGACTGATTATGATTACCCATCATCAGATATACATATTATAACATCGTGTGAGTATGAAGAAGGCTAATTAATGTTGATCCTAGAATAATAAAGAGTATGTTAGGGAACAGAATAGAGCACAATATAATAGGTTCAATAGATAATAGAATAGGAATAGGTTCAAGTGAAAGAGAAATAGTAAATGTATGGGAAAGCATGAGTGCATGATGGTAACTTGCTTTGTCCTCAGCTTCTTAGGATTTTCTAGGGTTTAGGTTCGACTGTGGAAGGTGATGGAAAACTGGGCAGGAACATGGATGGAGGGAATTCGCGCCCATGAAAACTCGGGTGAAGACTCCTCAGACAGAACATGTGAAGTTTTGCCCATGAAAACTTGGGACGCTTGACAAGATTCTGAGAAGAAACATCATCATCTTGTGTTACTGATAGATGGGAAATGTAAAGCAAACTTATGCATATCTGGTTAGCTGATTATTGAGCCACTTTGGTTATCATTAATTATGGGCTATCATTATGATATAAGGAAGGAATGTTAATCCTGGCTAAATTGGAGCAGCTACGACTTCAAAATGGGGTTAAGCTTCAGGGTTGCTCGGAGATTTGGTCAATTTGGAGTTGCTCTCTACAGAGCTGGGACAAGCTGCGGAGAGGAGCCAGTGTATCTGGAGCTTAGATACAAATTGTAAGCAACGGATGGGAATATCTGCCAACCCTGTCAATAAGGTGCAAAATGCATATAATGGATTGGATGGCTGCAAACCAGACATACACCTTGTAAATAATGTTGCAGGGTTTGATTTTGCCAAGTGTTGATTGGATGAGGTGTTGAGCCTTGTCTGGGTTTTCTGTAAATCAGGGTAAATGCTTCTAAGGTTACACAAAAAAGCTGGAGAAACTCAGCGGGTGCAGCAGCATCTATGGAGCGAAGGAAATCGGCAACGTTTCGGGCCGAAACCCTTCTTCAGACTAGTAAATGCTTCTAAATTGGCTTCCTCTCAAAAGCCGTTTTGAATACACTGTATTGCTGTTGTATCATTGGGTTAGGGGAATGCCTGTTATGTATGGGGTTAATCGATATTTGTAATTGGATAATTAAGAGAACACCCCCGTGTGGTTCGGCCCCTCGAGGTCCCGGGACACATAAAAGTCCAGGATCACAAGGCTCAGGGTTGATCTTCTGGATTGTGCCATGACTTATACATGATCACAGTTCTCTGTCTTAAAGTTTACATTTTGGCATGTTTTTAATGGCATTCAAAATCACAATTAACCACACTCTAAGCAAAACTGCAGATTCTTGAAATCTGAAATAAAAATTACTAGAAATAATCACAGGCCAGTATCAGTAAAAAGAATGCAGAATGCAGAAACTGCACATATTCATATGTCAAAAGATATCCTTTCCAGATGATCTGATTTCTAATCGATCTGAAGCTGCAAGGAGAGTCCAGAATGATTAGATGCTGTAGCAAGTGATCGGTAAATAAATATGGATATAATTTGGTCCAGAAAATAGTCAGTAAAATATTGAAAATTTACCTTGCTGGTAGCATCCAGTATCATATTTAATCTGTCAAGCGCCTGAAAGAAATGGCAACAGTATACATGTCACCAGTCAGACTAGGTTGTTAAGCACTTTTTTTTTACATCTGTTAAGTAACCACAGCACAGTGGGACTTTGAGGTCCATGCTTTCAGTTCAAAATCAATGCATCAATTGATCACTCAACATAAACACATGAACAACAAAGAACAATGAAATTTAGTAGAACATATTCATTGCTTTTATCAATCCAACGCTACATAATCATGTTTAGAAAAAAGGAAAATAACTGAGATTAAGAGAACATGTGACATTATTTGTCCTGGAAATTCTTCCTTCACATCTTCCAAATGTAAGATTAATAACATAATTAACCCCAGAATATAATACGTTTTATTTAATGCCATTTCACTATACTGGAAAGAGTTAAGCTTATTTAAACTTAAAAAGAAACTTAAACTAAAGCACATATGCCAATCATTATACAACCCAAAGGGAATATCAGTTATTTCTCAGAAATAATAACAACTGTATTTTTGAATTTTTTTTCTATTAATCCTCTCTCTCGAGTAGAACTGACAGCAACATTGTACTATAACTATGTTATTTCCTGGCTGATTCCTGAAGAATTACTTGAGCAAAAAAAATAAAAAAATCTGCAGGCAAAGTTAGTTGGTTAGATAATATTAAAAACAAGAAATTTAATTGGAAAGATGAATAAATACTACCAAAATTAGTTTTGGAACTGTGCAAGATTGGGGGTAAGCACACCAGACCATATACCTTTTTGGTAGATTGGTACATTTTTATTTATGGTTTTTACTTTACCGTGTGACAGTATCCTGACTCTGCAATTCATAGGATACCACGTAAAATTACTTTGACAGAGTTAACATAGTTCCTTTTGGTGGGATTCACAACACAGAACTACTGTTACATTTTCTGAAAATAACATTTTTATTTATTTATTTTATTATTTATTTCGAACATTGATACTGTCATGAAAATTAGCTTATGTGGAAAATTGGAAAATGTTCTCTGCTGCAGTAGAGAGAACTCCTTAATGTTAGGGATTAAGACACATAATTAGTGCAGCAGATCTTTGCCTTAGCAGGAAAAAGAAATATTAAGAGGAGACATCATTATTAATCATACTATACAACGCTTCTCTTTAATGAGCAGCATTAAATTTGGCAAAATGTCTTCCACTTTACTTGCTTGCAAATGTTAATGCAGCCAAATAGGGAATGCTGGAATAGTCAATGTGGTGCAGATGACAGGAAACAATGTATTTTGCCTTCAAAAATGTGCCAACTATTCCTCTACTCTTGAGGTTGTGGGTTTAGGAGGTTGGCTACAGGCCTGTTGAGATGGAGTGGGGTGCACGTTAGCGGTCAGGTCTGAAGGATTGGGATTGACCAGGATTGAAAGGGGAGGGGGATTTGGAAAGGTGTAAGTTCTATGCTATCTGGCGGAGTTGTGCTACTGTGTGTTGTAGAACAGAGGGATCAGCAATGCTGTGGTGTCGAGGATAGGGGTATGCAGGGGAGTTGATGTGGGATTGAGATATGCCAAAATGTTATTATCACTTTTGGTGGGGTAGATAGACGGTGTTCAAAGGGTGGGAGTCAGAAGAGTTGTGGGAGATTAATGGCTGGTAGTTCAGCTCGAAGGATATTTGGGGTGATTGCAACCTTCACGTGGTCCACCCTGTTTCGACTAATGCAATCAACCCGACGTGTACAAACAAGATCAAATAGAACAAATTGACCTACAACTTTAGGCTGAGCACGCCATACTCAAGAAGAAGAAGATATTTGGGGGTGGGTATCCTGGGGCCTTGGTGGAGGGCAGATTATGGAATTCAGGAAACTGTTGCTAGGAATTTGGCATGTGCATTGCTCCCAATGCAGACCTTCCAATGTGATGCTGAGGAGTATCTGCAGAGAATGACGTTATCTTTCATGGCCCTGACATGGAAATCATCTTGTGGTTGCAGATTTGATACAAGACAGGAAATGTCTGGTTAGTTATATGAGTGAAGCAAAACAACAGGGAAATCACCACAATGGAAAAATAATGTTTTATTGCATACCACTGAAAAAAAAATGACAGTTTCAATGTATTTAGTTCAATGGAACTACATTTCAGAATATCAAGTGCTGCTACAATTATACTTGTTTAGTGTTAATAACCAGGGATACCTTTCTGGGAAATGTAGTTTAAACAGAATAATCTTAGTTTTCAAATCGCTCCACATTCCTGCAATCCCACATTGTCGACCCATTCAAGTAGCCCTCTTTTGTTTCCTTTTCTTGAAATCATTCCAAAAATATAATGCCATGGATTGGCAAGGTCCTCCAATATGTAATGTTTTACAACATTTTACAATAACTTGCTTGCTTTTCCCCTGACAATTTTTAAATATACGAGGGAGAAATTGCCCATCTCTTTGGTACCATATGGATTCCTATTGATGGGGAAGATGGTGTTCAAGATTTGTGCACCCATACCACGTGGTCATTTTAAATACACTATGCAAACAGATTCTGATGATATACTATTAGCATTGTTGTTCTCGAGTGTCACAATGCAATCATTAATCCTATACAGCTAAATACGGGCAAACGGTCTGAAGGATCTTTGGCGTACAACTAAAGTGATCATGAACTATTTGCAGCATTAGGTTTTTAAGTTCTGTTTTTTTGGAATGCAAACAGTGTGAGAAAGCCTAGTACTCATTACACATCCCTAATTGCCTTTGAGAAGATGAGCTACATTTGAATTACAGCAGTCTATCTGGCATGGGTGCTAGGGAATTTGAAGAATACAGAAAAATGAGAAGATTAATGACACTAATGGGATCACTCCTCCAGGATATATTTTCAAGTCAGAATATCAATGTGATTTGGAAGGGAACCTGCAAGTGGTGGTGTTCCCATGCTTGCTGTCCTGGCCTTCTTGGTAGTAGAGGGTGTGGATTTGTGAGAGGTCGTTGGAGTAGTCTAGACAAGTAACTACAACTTTACTTTATAGATGGTACAATGTCAGCCGCTGTGTATTGCTGGTGGAGGGAATGAGTGGTGATCTTGTAGGATAGGATGACATTCTAGTGGGCTGCTTTGTCCCAAGCAGGATCAAGCATCCCAATTGCTGCTGAAGCTGCAATTATCCAAGTATATGGAGACTATTCCATCACACTCCTGATGCTTGGGTATCAGGATGTGAGGGATCGCTGCAGGATATCCAGCTTCCGGCCTGATCATAAAATCACAGCATTTGAGTGGTTGGTCTAGTCCAGTTTCTCGACTAATGACAGTGAATGTCAGGGGACATTTATGACACAAATATGACATGCCACTTGTTTGCCCAAACCGGAATGTTGTTGAGATTTTGTTGCAATGCAGCATGGATCTTAAGTGATGTAAATAGAAACATTGAAACATAGAGAAATAGGTGCAGGAAAAGGCCATTTGGCCCTTCGAGCCAACAATGCCATTCAATACAGGGGGGTGGAAAACCCGGGGGGGGGGGGGGGGGGGGGCCAGAGGGGACACATCCCCTCCATGTTTTGAGAGGTGGGGAACAATTACCCCCCATGTTTTGTAATCTGGATTTTGTAATCCGGATTTTAAAACCCGGTGAAATCTCCGCTTTCCGTGAGACAGTGGGGGTGGGACTGATGATCGAGGGCGCCGATTAGACGAGAGAGACGTCGGTCAGCAGGCAATGGGGGCGGGACATGATGATTCAGTGCGATGATTGGAGGAGGGAGGAGTGGGGGTGGGACTGAGGATAGAGTGCAGTGATTGGAGGAGGAGACGTGGCACAGACCTGCGCCTCATCCGCAGCCAGGATTGATCCCGGCCGGGTCTCCGGCGCTGTCCTGTCCCCTCACGTGTGCCCCCCCCCCCCCCCACGGGTGGCCAGAGAGGTCATAGAAGGTTGATAAAGATCCGGCAGCAAAGATAGGATCTTTGGTCGGGAATCAGACGGGCCAGCGCAGAGAAACAGCGCTAAACCCAGCTAACTCTGCCTGTCCCGCCAGGTGAGCTTACAACCTTCCTGGACTTGAGGGAAATATGGCCAGCGTGGAGAAGCAGCGCTGGTATCCCATCAGTCCAGACAGGGCTGTAGTTAACCCGGTGAGACAGGCAGAGTTGAGCTGCATTTAGCGTTGGATTGAGCTTCCGAAGCCTCGCGTGTGTGTGTGTGCGTGAGTGTGCGCATGCGCATGTGGCCGCCAAAAAATTGTGTCCCCCGTCCCCTCCATGTTTTGATAGCGAGTTCCGCTCTTGATTCAATATGATCATGGCTCCTCATCTAAAAATTGTACCCCGTTCCTGCTTTTTCACCATATCGCTTGATTCCTTTAGCCCTAAGAGCAAAATCTAACGCTTTCTTGAAAACATTCAGTGAATTGGCCTCCACTGCCTTCTGTGGCTGAGAATTCCACAGATTCACAATTCTCTGGGTGTATTTTTTTTCCCTCATCTCAGTCCTAAATGGCCCACCACTTATTCTTAAACTGTGACCCCCTGGTTCTGAACTCCCCCAACATCTGGAACATTTTTCCTGCATCTAGCTTGTCCAATCCTTTAAGAATTTTATATGTTTTTATAAGATCCACTCTCATCCTTCTAAAGCCCAGTGAATACAAGCCCAGTCGACCCTTTTTTTCATCATATGTCTGTCCCGCCATCCTGGGAATTAACCTGGTGAACCTACGCTGTACTCCTTCAACAGCAGTAATCCCTGAATTAGGAGACCAAAATTGCACACAATACTCCAGGTGAGGTGTTACCAGGGTCCTATACAACTGCAGTAGGACCTCCTTGCTCCTAAACTCAATTCCTCTCGCAAGGAAGGCGAAGATGCCATTAGCTTTCTTCACTGCCTTCTTCAACAGAATTAAAGGAGTGAACAGCCCCATTTCTGAAATGACGACATTTGGGCCACTGTTGCTAAGAGCCTCTGCAGTGATATCTCAGAGCCAAGATGATTTGACCCCCAACATCCACAACCACCTTCCACTGCGTATGGTAGGAGTCCAACCACTGGAGTCCATTGAAGTCAGTTTTACCAGTCTGCTTGGTCATACTTCACCAAACATTGACCACATCAAGGACTGAAAGTTTTTCACTATACCTCAGTACACGTGACAATAAACTAAACCAAGAACAGAGATTCTCAGCTCCCCTACAACCGCAGGAGATGCAACACCTGTCCCTATACCTCCCCCCTCGACTCCGTCCAAGGGCCCAACAGTTTTTTCAGGTGAATCAGAGGTTCGCTTGCACCTCCTCCACCCTCATCTCCTGTATCTGCTGTTCTAGGAGTGGACTCCTATATACCAGGCGCAAGCTCGGAGATCATATAGTTGAACACCTTCGCTCAGTCCACCGAAACCTACCTGATCTCCCGGTTGCTAAACACTTAATTCCCTCTCTCATTCCCACACTGACCTTTCTGTCCTGGGCCTCCTCCATTGTCAGAGTGAGGCCCAGCACAAATTGGAAGAACTGCACCTCGTATTTCGCTTGGGTAGTTTACACCCCAGCGGTATGAACATTGACTAATTTAACTTCAAGTAACCCTTGCTTTCCCTCTCTCTCCATCCCTCACCTTTCCCAGTTCTCCGGCCAGTTTTACTGTCTCCGACTACATTTTATCTGTTTGCTTTGTTGTTACCTTCTCCCAGCTAACAATCGTCTACTCTACGTTTTCTTAGATATACATTCCCTGTGTCATGTTTTCACACCTTACATTTCCTTATCTATGTATTTCCCTCCCCTCTGACACCAGTCTGAAGAATCCGAAGTCTCGACCCAAAACATCACCCATTCCTTCTCTCCAGAGATGCTGCCTGTTCCGCTGAGTTACATCAGCATTTTGTGTCTATATTCGGAAATGCAGCTGTTCATTCCATGTCTGACACAAATTGGGCATCTCAGAACAAGTTACTTGTGAGCAAAGGCCACTTGAAATAACTATCAACAATGGCTTACATCATTTTACCGACAACTGAGAGCAGATGAATTGGGTAGTGATGAGCTCCAGATGAATTTGTTCTTTTTCTTGCAGACCCGATATACCTAGGCAATTTTCTATCTTGTCTGGTAGATGTCAATGTTGTAACCACACTGGAATAGCTTGGCTAGTGATCTGGGTAGTTCTGTAGTGAGTTTTAAGTGCTACAGCCAGGGTGTTAGCTGGTCTCTTGAATTTCACTGTACCCTGTGTGTTCAGTCCTCTCTTTATATCACAGTGATATAAAGCAAAATGTGAACAAGGAATTCCATTATATCCTGTGTTTAAGAAGGAACTGCAGATGCTGGAGAACTCATTATATCTTGATGTATATGACTATAAACTAATAGTAAATTGATTCAAATTGACAAGATTAATTTTGTTATGGCAGGAATCAGATAGAAAGCACGATAACCTATTCAGACTGCTGACTGAATGTTTGCAATGCAGCATAGTCCTACGTGATGCAAGTAGAATTAAAAGAGTGAACAGCCCCATTTCGGAAAGGAACTTATGAACTAGCTAGACATTTGGGCTTAGGGCTAAGAGCCTCTGCAGTGATATCCCAGAGCCAAGATGACTTGACCCCCACATCCACAACCACCTTCCACTGCGTATGGTAGGAGTCCAACCACTGGAGTCCATTGAAGTCAGTTTTACCAGGTCTGTTTAATGTCATACTTCACCAAACATTGACCACGTAAAGGACTGAAAGCATTTCACTGTACCTCAGTACACGTGACAATAAACTAAACCAAGAACTAAGATTCTAAGCTCATCTCTGAAATGCAGCTGTTTATTCCATGTCTGACACAAATTGGGCATCTCAGAAAAAGTTACTTGTGACCAATGGCCAAATAGTGGACATGGAGAGGATGTTTCCACTAGTGGGAGACTAGGGGTCATAGCCTCAGAATTAAAGGATGTTCTTTTAGGAAGTAGATGAGAATTTTTTTTATGTCAGAAGGTGGTGAATCTGTGGAATTCTTTGCCACAGAAGGCTGTGGAGGCCAAGTCAGTGGATATTTTTAAGGCAGAGATAGATTGTTGATTAGTACAGGTGTAGATGTTATGGGGAGAAGGCAGGTGAATGGGGTTAGGAAGGATAGATTAGCCATGATTCAAGGGCTTTGATATGATCCACTGGTTGTGGGATCACTGCCCTCTGTCTTTTGGATGCTGGTATTGCTGTTAGAATGTATGTAATCTTGCACTGTAGCTTCTCTAGTTTAGTACTTTATGTCTAGGTACACCAAAATGCTCTTCTAGGCACAACCTTTGGCATTCATCCTTGAATTAATGTAGTTCATCTGGCTTGATTGTAATAGTAGAATGAGGAATTTGCCAGGTCATGATGATAAAAAATATGCCAGGATGCAGCTCTGCTGCTGAAGGTCCACATGGACACACAACTTCATGGATACTCTGTTCTGAGTTAGTGTCTGTTATAGATCTATTCCATTCAGCATAACATAAAACACACAGCATGATGAGGTTGTTCTCAATATTTGTCTCCACAAGGACTGTGTGAAGGTCATTTCTATGAAAGCATGGATCGGCATGGATCAAGGAGGTTCATCCCTTGGTCTGGTTGATTCCCCATCTGCCATTGACCCAGTCTCACAAGTATGTCCACTTGAATTTAACACGCCTCAGTTAGTGATGATACTACCAAGCCACTCTTGATAATGAACACTTCACTGCCCCACCCAGTGTACATCAATGCCATCACATCTTCCAGTTCTTCTTCCATTTGTGCTCAACATCACGGAGTACTGATTAATTAGACAACCACATTGGTGCTGTTTGTTCGGCTGAAGTATCAAAGAAGGAATTTATGCAGTTGACATGAGAGGGATTTGAAATTGTAGCTCATGATCACTCATCTAAGAATCTGGGTTATTAATATCATAAATTAAAAGCAATGTCATCACCAGATTCCTGGTTCATTTCTGGATCGCCAGCTTTAGCTGTTGATACATTGTACAGGTTTTAACAAACCTGTAGCTTTATTTCAGCTTTAATATGCATAGATATAATTATGTGCACTGAAGTCACTTTTAGTTATTTGGGATCAAGCTGCGTCAATCTTACGGTATTTAGCGTGCAATATAGGATGCAGACTGAAAAGAACATACAGAGAGAAAATGCTAAATGAGGGGGAAATGGAGAAATGCTATCAGCAGTAAATTGTGTACCATTGCAAATCTTTAGCGAACAATTTTCTTGCCTCAGCTTCAATCAGCATTGAAGTTTGAGATATCTTTGTTTCCATTAGAAAGGCTTGCGACCAAAATATGCAAAGCCTGCAGCTCCACAGCCTTTTGACACCTTTGCTCTGGATATTAATTGGGAGAAGAACTTTCAGAACCTCATGGCAAACCAACAATTTGTTCTCCAATAGACCACTGGAATTATTAAAGTGCCACACTGGAAGTACTTTCCAAGGGGTGGAAGAGTGGAGAGCTTTAGCAGGATCCCCCCCTTATATCCCCCTCCCCCCCCCCAATGTTTTGTGAAATGTATTTTGCAATCAGTTCCCACCCGACCGTGCGCTGCGGAGTTGCGGTGGCCTGCCTGCTCAGCTAGCTCAGACTCTGAAAAGAATTGGACCACTATGCTGCATTCCTTACAATCTTCGAATACACCACTTGTTGAATGACCTAATTCAGTGTTACAACCATTATATGATTCTACGGAAGGAACTGCAGATGCTGGTATATACCAAAGAAAGGCACAAAGTGCTGCAGTAGCTCAGATGGTCAGGCAGCTTCTCTGGAGTTAAAGGATGGGTGACGTTTCGGGTCGGTGCCCTTGTTCGAAGAGGAAGAAACCTACATGGTCAGAGGGAGAAAGGGCAAACTCCACACAGATGGCACCAAAAGCCAGAATTAAACCCGGGTTTCTGGCGCTGTGAGGCAGCAGCTCTAGTGGGCTTAGAAGTCTGAAGAAGGGTCCTGACCAGAAACGTCACCCATGCTTTTTCTCCATATGATTCCACGACACTGGTGGCAAACTAACTTTCCAGAAACTGAATGGTACGCATATAATAATGTAGCAATTTGCGCTTTATAAAAGCTGTTCTCGATTGTTAGTAATCTCACATTCAATTTAACAGGTGATTTCTTTCAGCGATCCACAAGACAACAACACACCTGTTCACAACTAAACCAGAGGACAAACAGGTGATGAGTGCTACTGAAAATTATACCAACAATGATGGTTTCCTCATTGGTTTGGTTTAGCTTTCTTTTATACGTGCCATTTATAATACTTGCCATTACGTTTTAATAAAATAGCCACCTGGAGACAATCATGATCAATACAGTTTGCTACATTTCAGAAGGAAATCCACCTTAGGTAAAAGTTTCAATTCTTTTATCACAAAGCACCTGCATCTCGACTAGTGGGAGCTGAAGACTCGGTGGGAAATTAAAGGGCCTGTCCCACTTACGCGATTTTTTCGGTGACTGCCGGCACCTGTCACTAATTACCGTCCAGAGGGCCCACGGCTGAAGCCTCCGAAGCCTCGCGTGTGTGTGTGTGAGTGTGCGCATGCGCGCGCGGCCGCCAAGAAATTGTGTCCCCCCCATGTTTTGATATCGATTTCCGTGCCTGGGAGAGCCTAACATCTGTGGTAGGCAAGTTACTAGAGAGGATTCTGAGATAAGATATGTGTGCAGTGATGAGTGGTGTGCCTTTTGGGTTGGTGCTGGGCCCATTGCTGGTTGTGGTTTATATCAATGATCTAGTTGATAATGTCCAAGGCACCATTAGTATGTTTGCAGATAACACGAAAGGAGGTGGTATCATAGAGAGTGAAGATAGTTATCAAAAATTACAGCCAAATCTTGATTAGTTGGGCAAGCGAGTTGAATAATAGTTAATGGAATTTGATGCATACAGTAAGTGTGGTGAGGTATTGAATTTTGGGAAGTCGACCCTGAACAGGACCTTCACAGTGAATGGCAGGGCAGAACAGAAGGATCTAAGAGTACAGGTACACAGTTCCTGGAAAGTGGCATCAGTTAGGTAAGGTGGTAAACAAGACTTTGGTACATTTAGCTTCATTATTCAGGGTATAGAAGTGGGACATCATGTTACAGTTGTACAAGATGTAGGTAAGTAAGCATTTTGAGTATTGTCTTCAGTTTTGGATGGATGTTATTAAGAGTGCAGAGATTTACAGGGACATTGCCGGGATGCGGGTTTGAGCTATAGGGAGAGTTTGGACACGCTAAAACTTTATTCCTACTAAGGGTATATATTAGAGAGGTGTATAAAACAATGTGAAGTCTAGATAGGATAAATGCACAGTCTTTTACCCACTGTGGTGGAATCAAGAACCAGAGGACATACATAGGTTAAAAGTGAGAAAGAAAAGATTGAATGAGAACCTGAGGGGCAACGTTTTCACGTAGAGGGTGATGGGTATATGAAATGCGCTGCCAGAGGAGGTAGGTGAGGTAATAACAAGATTTCATACATAATACACAATAACAACCGCCCACATTGGATCCCTATCAGTTTGCCTACCGCAAGAATAGGTGTATGGAGGATGCCATCTCAACGGCACTTCACTCCGCCCACTCCCACCTCGACAACAGAGACACTTACGTAAGAATGCTGTTCATCGATTACAGCTCAGCATTCAACACCATTATACCCTCTAAACTGATCACCAAACTCGGTAACCTGGGCATCGACCGCTCCCTCAGCAACTGGATACTGGACTTTCTAACCAACAAACCCCAGTCTGTTAGGTTAGACAAGCACACCTCTTCAACCCTCACTCTGAACACCGGCGTTCCACAGGGCTGTGTGCTGAGCCCCCTCCTCTACTCCCTCTTCACCCACGACTGCACACTTGTACATGGTACTAACACCATCATCAAGTATGCAGATGATACAACGATGATTGGCCTCATCAGCAACAACGATGAGTCGGCCTATAGGGAGGAGGTCCAGCTCCTAGCAGCATGGTGCGCTGACAACACCATGGCCCTTAATTCCAAGAAGACCAAGGAGCTCATTGTGGACTTCAGGAAGTCTAGGGGCGGCACGCACACCCCCATCCACATCAATGGGACGGAGGTGGAACGTGTTTCCAGCTTCAGGTTCCTGGGGGTCAACATCTCCGATGACCTCTCTTGGACCCACAATACCTCAACTCTGGTCAAGAAGGCTCACCAGCGTCTCTTCTTCCTGAGGAGACTGAAGAAGGTCCATCTGTCTCCTCAGATCCTGGTGAACTTCTACCGCTGCACTATCGAGAGCATCCTTACCAACTGTGTCACAGTATGGTATGGCAACTGCTCTGTCTCCGACTGGAAAGCACTGCGGAGGGTGGTGAAAATTGCCCAACGCATCACCGGTTCCTCGCTCCCCTCCATTGAGTCTGTCCAAAGCAAGTGTTGTCTGCGGAGGGCGCTCAGCATCGCCAAGGACTAAACCCCCCCCCCCCCCAGACACTGCTCTCACAGGGAAATACACTATGACTGTATACATGTAAATAGATTTATTTATTGAAATCATATTCTATGTCGCTCTTCCAGGGAGATGCTAACTGCATTTTGTTGTGTTGGTATTGTACACTGACAATGACAATTAAAGTTGAATCTGAATCTGAATCTGAATCTGAATCTGATTTAAAAGACACTTGGACAGGTTCACAGAAAGGAAAGGTTTAGAGGGATATGGGGCAAATGAGACTGACTTAGATGGGGCATCTTGGTCGAGTTGAGCTAAAGGTCTTCTTTCCCTGTTGTATGACTCTGCTGAGATTCACTAAGCATAAGGGGACTGCAGTTAGATAAAGGAATATACATAACTAGTATGGCCCAGAAAAGATCACACACAAAATTCCTGCCCAGGAGGAGTCAGTTGGGGATTTTTATAGCCAGTAGACCAAGTTATGTTCATGCATTGACCTGCTGAATAGCCTGTGTCAGTCATCCAGGAAAATCATTCCACCAGCTCACTGCAATCCTGGAGCCCACCTTTTACAGCATGGATATAGAGGGCTGCTCTATGATGGGAACTTGCAGGAAGGAGCAGATGACAACAAAGTGGGAGACCTTCTCTGCACAGAATTGCATGTCACCTGTGAGCACTCCAGACACTGGCAATGGTGGTCTTCAAAATGATCCCTAGGGTTTTGATTGTAATTCCCCCCTTCAGTACTTCCAAGTCCCCTGTCCAGAGTGGTGAATCATGGAAACTGGATTAGTATTCGTTGTTCCAAAACTCCACTTCTAATGGTACAGAATCTGATAAAGGGCATGCACACCTGTATTGCTCAGGATGAAAGTGTTATGCAAGCTTTCCAGATGTGGCATTGACCCAAGGATGTACTGGCAGTATTAACACACTGTGGCGGCTCCTAAGGGTCGTGCCATTATACTCCGAACCCCTCGGCACAGGAGTGGTGCAGTCCGGAGGCGGCCCTCAGCCGGAGGGTTTAAAAGGTAGGGTTTGGGTGCCATCTTTCTCTGGTTTCGTCTTCCCTTCAACCGGGAGGAATAAAATAAAGGTGCTTCTCAAACACTGGACTTCGTGCCTCCTTCTTGAGACCCACGCACCACAACACTAAGCATATTCAGAGAATAACTATTTTTGCAGTTGGTTCACAAAGCAGTTGTTCCTACCCCAAATCTTTGGAAAGACACTAATATAGGAAAGTTTATACCAGTGCAGCATGATGACCTTTACTTCAATGGTAACTATTTGTACTATCTATACACAGAAGTGAGAAGAGGCAGATGTCAGCCACTGCCTGGAATGGTTAGAGATTAAGATATTCTGACTGATGATCATCTGAATGGACAGAGTGATGAGGCATTTTAGCCCACGAGGCATGTAACCATATTTCTTCCCAATGCTTTTTTTAAAGACTCAAACACTGCTGGACTAACATTGTATCCAAATACAGTCCAAAAGCCTTCCCCCATGAAAAAAACGAAGGAGCTGATCATGGACTTTAGGAGGGCACATCATCCGAGGACGTACACTCCATTGAGTATAAATGGGGATCCTGTGGATAGGGTGAACTGTTTTAAATATCTGGGAGTCCACATCTCTGAGGATATGACATGGTCATCACACGCCTCAGCACTGGTGAGTAAGGCAAGGCAGCGCCTTTACCACCTCAGGCAATTGAGGAAATTCAGAGTGTCTCCGAGGATCCTCCAGTGCTTCTACGCAGCGGCGGTGGAAAGCATCTTGTCCGGGAACATTACCATCTGGTTCGGGAATTGCTCTGCCAAGGACAAGAAGTCTCTGCAGAGAGTAGTGCGTTCGGCCGAACGCACTATGGGAACTTCACTCACCCCCCTGCAGGAACTATACAACAGGAGGTGCAACTCCAGAGCAAACAAAAAATCATGAGAGACCTCTTCCACCCCTGCAACAGACTGTTCCAGCCGCTACGGTCAGGCAAATGCCTCCGTTGCCATGCAGTGAGAACGGAGAGGTTGAGAAGGAGTTTCTTCCCAGAGGCAATTCGGACTGTAAACGCCTTTCTCACCAGGGACTAACTGTACAGAACGTTTTTCCTTCTATTATTTATTATGTAAAATAATATGTGTGTTATGATTGTGTTTATAATTTGTTTGGTTGTTTTGTTGTTCCGCGAGCATCGCCACTTTCATTTCACTGCACATCTTGTATGTGTATGTGACAAATAAACTTGACTTGACTTGACTTGACTTTCCCCTAAAATTAAAATAATTGTTTATTGGATAAATCGACTGTTACCATTTAGAAATTAGTCATCACAAGCAGCTTATAACCTCTTCAATCTGTCAGTGAAATTTGTGAATTATATTAATATCTTTGTGCTTATTCCTAGTAAAATATTTGAATAACAACATTGAGTTTTAAAAACACAAATCAGGAAAATGTATCAACCCCAACAGTTGCATTGGATCCAATTGGGCTTGGGAGAGGAAATACTCTGGTGGAACACTTTTTTAGGTTAAAAATGATACACAAATGCAAGTACCTAATTCAATCTGTTATTCTGGCACCGTATCCACAGAAGATGCTGGAGTGGGGGGGAACATGGCTTAATTTCTGCAGTGAACATTGGCTTTGACTGCACATCCAACAATAATGGCCAGGATGGAACGGAACATGAAAAGCTACTTTTATTTTATTTTAGTTTAGTTTAGAGATACGGCTCAGCAACAGACCCTTCGGCCCACCGAGTCCTCGTCGACCAGCGTTCCCTGCACATTAACACAATCCGACACACACTAGGGCCAATTTTTACATTTACCAAGCCAATTAGCCTACAAACCTGTACATCTTTGGAGTGTGGGAAGAAACCGAAGATCTCTGAGAAAACCCTCGCAGGTCACAGGGAAAACGTACAAACACCTTATAGACATCACCCAGAGTCGGGATCGAATCCGGGTCGACGGCGCTGCATTCGCTGTTAGGCAGCAACTCTATCGCTGCGCCACCGTGCTGCCCTTTTTAGTGATGGTTTCAGTGGATTATTCACTAGAAGGAATTCAACTGCACCATTGTATCTCACAAAATCAAAAAGGTTATCTTGTGTTTACATTCTGTTCTTTTTATTGTGTCATGAAGAACAAAACCTCATATCAGTCACTTATTGTTCAGATATTATGTTTTGTAATAACTGGACCTTTGTGACATTTTTTCCAACGTAACAGTTTGTCTATATTTTTCTTCAATGCAAGTTCCCTGTGGGCTTGCAGCACAGGCAACAAGGGAAAACTGACAATAAGTTGCTTTATGATTTGAGAAATGCATCAGTAAGACTGTATAGGGATGTTTTTTGCCATCTAGTGGCTGGGACAGCACAGCAGCAGTTTGTCTTCCTTCCTCCCCAAACAATTTGACTTGAAGGTTTTAAGACAGGGTGGGAATGTGTTCTTGTAATTAAAAAGTGTCTCAATTTCAGAGTGTTCCAGCCCTGATCTAATTCATGTAATTATTACCAGATATTAATAATAATAATTTAATAAATACTTTATTGATCCCCTCAGGGAAATTCAGATGTCCAGAAGCCCCCAACCAACAAACCCACAGATTCAAAACGAACGCAGACAGAAAATACATAGAATACACTGTGGACACTACCTGAGAGCAATAAATACTTAAAAAGACCAATAATTAACAATTACAAATTAAAAATTGCAAAAATGCATCCCCCTACACCCGAATTATAAAATCTAATGGCTGCAGGGGTGAAGGATCTCCTGAACCGCTCCGTTCTACAGGGCAGGGAGAGGAGCCGGTTGTTGTTCCGAGTGCTCTTTTGACTCTCCAGAATTACATGGAGGGGATGCCCGGGGTTTTTCAGGATGACCTGCACCTTGTGCCACATACGCCTCATAGCGAAACCAGGAAAGCAATAAAAAGTATCATAACATAAGAAATAGGAATACACCCCTTATATCTGCTCCGCCATTCAATAAGATCATGGCTGAATTTATTTATTTTCTCAGTGCCATATTCATGCATTAATGCCATAGCCTTTATTTTCATTAATACCAACAACAACAAAAAATGTCCTGTATTGCATGCATACACCAAATGGTCCTCAACAGCCTGCCTGGGTGATAAATTCCTCAAGTTCACCACACTCAGGATGCAAAGATTTCTTCTCATCTCAGTACTGAATGACGTCCGTTTTTGAAATTGCTTCTAGACATCACAGCTAGGGGCACATTTACTTCCATAGCTAATAAGACTGAAGAATCATTAGCAACCCAAAGTATGAACATAGTAACATGAAACATAATGTTCAATTGATTACAATAAGAGAAATAAGAGGAACATATGGGAATATAGAGAAAAATATATATATTTTAAAGCTTCAGCAGCAACTAATTCTGATACACTCGACACTTGTAAACGTTAGTTTCCAGGGTTAGAGGTAGTCCAAGCGAATTTAAGGCTCACCATGTCATTAAAAGGGATATGGATATTTTTCTGATGAATTCAATACCTTTATCTGATTTCAAGGCTCTATTTAGCCTCTTTTAGACATTTCAATACAGGAATGGTATTAAGACCATCCTTGTCTTTGGATAATCTTCAAATTTTTCCAGATACCATCTGCAATGAAAAGATAAATGATATGGCTTGCGAATGTCAACAGAAATATTTCATGACACGAATTTCCATTATTTGGACTATATTTTCTGTTTTCCTTAAGTGTTATAACCCAATGATTCCCAACCTTTTAAAAAGTTACACTTGTTCACACAAGTACAGTTAAATACACCTGTACTTCCCAAATAAATGCTGACTGGTGACATAATCAAAATAATCAACATAATCATGGATCATCTTCACCCTGGTCATCCCCTCTTCTCCCTTCTCCAGAAACGAGAAGCCACAATTGCTTGAACGCATATACCACCTGATTCCGGAATAGCTTCTTATCCCCGTTATAAAACTGCCGAACAGTCCTCCCATCAACTATGGTGTAGTCCAAATCTTTCAACCTACCACATTGCAGAAATTGCACTTAAAAAACAAATTGCACTCTCAGCAGCTGTGACCATATTCCGCACTTTGGTATTTTTCTCTCTGCACTCTCATACTTTTGATTGTATTTATGAGGTCTTGACTGTTATGCTACACACAGGAAGCTTTTCATTGTATTTTGGTACCTCTCATCGATTTATTACAAGTATAATATGGTGTAATATAACTCTGGTAATTAACCGTTTTAGAACTAGGTGTGGGGTGTGGAAAGATATGAAGTGGGTATATCCCTTTTCTTTTCTGTTCTGTTTCTTCTTTTCCCTTTTTTCTTCTTCTTTTCTCTCTTTTTTTTTAAATACTTCTTTTTTTTGCTCTTCATTTCTGGGTTTATCTTTTTTTTCTACATCTCCATGGGCTCTTTCTCTCTATCTATCCACAAACTACCAATTGTTAACTTTTGGGGCCTACACATCACTATCTTCCTTAATCTCTTCTTCTTCCTTCTTTTCTTGCGGCTATTATTTTTATATTGTTAAATTTAAAACAAGAAGTTGTACACAAAATGAATGTTATATACCATGGTTTATACAAATGTACATTGCTTCTAATTAAAATAAATAAATAATAATAATTTTGGTACAACTGACTAGAATAAGCCAATACCAATAACAATGTCACATGTCCCAAGCAAAATAGAAAAATGCTGGAAATACTCAGGAGATCAGACCACATCTGTGGGAAGAGAAACACAGTTAACCGTTCGTACAGGTGCACAACCTTTTATCCGGTGTTCCAGAAACCGAAAAGCTCCGAAAACCGGCCATTTTTTCCAGATGTTGTCTGCGCACCAAAGCTCGCGTTTGGAGCCAAACCTGACCCAAAGCCCACGGTCAACACAGGTTTTTTAGACTGTTTCGGCTGCATCTCCCTGGAGACCGGGAGATGTTAATATGCTGTAAATCATTGCTTAAATGTTAGTCAGTTAGTTTGGAGGGCTTTTATGTGAAGGGGGGGTGAAGGGGTAAACTTTAATTCTTAGTCCCCTACCTGGTCGGAGAGGCGGGGAGCGGTCAATGCCTTACCGGGGTCGCCGTGCTGTCCGCAGCGCTGTGGCCGGTGGGGCCGCGGGCGGCGCCAGTTGTAGCTCCGACCCCGGCAACTCTACCCCTGCTGCGAGGCGCTCCTTCCAGCGCGGCCCGCGGTCGGACGCCCCAGCTCCGCAAATGTCGGGAGTCGGCAGCGTCGCAGCGCTATCACGTGGGAGCGGGCAATGCCTTACCGGATCGCCGTGCGGAAAGCTCCGGAGCGCTGTGGCTGCCGACACACAACATCGCGGAGCGTCGCTGGATTTGGAGCCGCGCAGCCAGGGGTAGAGTTGCCGGGGTCGGAGCTCCAACCGGCGCCGCCTGCGGCCGGACGGAGCCCCCAGCTCCGCGGCTCCAAATCCAGCGATGCTCCGCGATGTTGTGTGTCGGCGGCCACAGCGTTCCGGAGCCTGCCGCACGGCGACCCCGTAAGGCATTGCCCGCTCCCCGCTGGTATCCCAGCGCTGCGACGCTGCCGACTCCCGACATTCCCGGAGCTGGGACGTCCGACCGCGAGCGTCGCTGGATTTGGAGCGCCTCGCAGCCAGGAGTAGAGTTGCCGGGGTCGGAGCTACAACCGGCGCCGCCCGCGGCCGGACGGAGCCCCCAGCTCCGCGAGGTTGGGAGTCGCCGACCAGGTAGGGGACTAAGAATTAAAGTTTCCCCCTTCACCCCGACTCCACCACCACCACCACATAAAATCCCTCCAAACTAACTGACTAACATTTATGCAATGAGTCTCCCGGTCACCCGGGAGGAGGCAGCAGCTCCAGACTTTTCAAGCCGCCCGCGCTACCTACCTAATCTACGCTAAAAATCTTCCATTCTGAAATCCGAAAATGTCCGAATTCCGACAAGTGTCTGGTCCCAAGGCTTTTGGATAAAAGGTTGTGCACCTGTATCAGAGACCACACGACAGAACTGAAAAGACGATAAAATAAGCTTGTACTGAACTGCTGAGTATTTCCAGCATTTTCATTTTTTTTAGATTTTCAGCATCTCAGCTTTATTTGATGTTATATGCTTGTTCTTTCATGGTGTTGGAGCTATCTTAGGGACAAGAATAATTAGCTGCCCAACGTGGCATCAATAAACCAAACCAGCATCGCCAACAGTCTGTCTCGTCTTTTTCTTTCTTTGTTGTTTTTAGTATGCTGTTAAGTTTATCTTTTAGTGCAGGGTCGGCGCATGTCTGTGAGCGGATGGCAGGCCACATCTATCACGTGTACACATGGATCCCGCCCCGGATGGCAGGCAGCAAATCATGTGTTCACATAGAACCCATCCCTGCGAGGACGCCACCCGGAGTACTGGCCTCTAGTTATGGGCGCTCACGAACATGGCGTACCTATGGACCATTGCCTTGGCTCTGTCCTGAAAGCGGTGGCTCAAATACTCACACTCACTCGTCCCCCACCTATTGACAACCCCGATCCCGACAGTGAAGCCCAGACACAGAAGGTGCTCGGCCGTGCTGACGGCTTTGCTCGCCGGCTCCGCCATTGTGGCCGCCAGTACAGGCTTTCTTGCATCCTTGCGTCACCGCACCTGGGCGCCGCGGCCTCAGGCCCGGGAGGTACCAGAGATGACGGAAGCCTGCAGGCCTGATGATTATCGTGCAAAAAACTACGCCTACGGGCCAGATGATTTTGGGTTACGGGCCGCATTCGGCCCGAGGGCTGTAGGTTGCTGACCTCTGTTTTGGTGTATCTTTAGCTTTGTATTATTTGGGGGGTTGAGGGAAACTTTTTAAAATCTCTTTCCTCGACGAATATGGGTTTTTTTCTCCATATCGTATCTCCGAGCGCACTGTGGCCTAACATCGAGGAGCTGGCAGCCTCTTGCTGGGGATCAACTTTCAGAGCTCCAACCGTGGGAGCCTACGGACAACATTGTGCAGTTCGCGTTCCCTTGGTTAGGGACCGACTTCAGGTGCTCCAAGCCACAGGAGCTCCGACCGCCCGATCACAGGAGCTTCAATCGCCACGAAGCGGGATCTTCGATCGCCCCAACTGCGGATGGTTCGACTACCGGGAGAATAAGGAGGAAAGAAAATAAGACTTCATTGCCTTCCATCACATTGAAGAATGTAGGGGAGCCACTGTGGTGGATGTTTATATTAATTGTTATGTAGCTGTGTGTCTTTTTTCTGGTATAACTCTATGGTAAATCACATGTCGCTGTACCTTAAACGGAACACGTGACAATAAAGGACCATTGAACCATTGAACTGTTGTGAGAACTGGCAGGTCAATTAAAACATAGAAACATAGAAAATAGGTGCAGGAGTAGGCCATTCGGCCCTTCGAGCCTACACCATTCAATATGATCATGGCTGATCATCCAACTCGGTATCCTGTACCTGCCTTCTCTCCATACCCCCTGATCCCTTTAGCCACAAGGGCCACACCTAACTCCCTTTTAAATATAGCCAATGAACTGGCCTCAACTACCTTCTGTGGCAGAGGATTCCAGAGATTCACCACTCTCTGTGTGAAAAATGTTTTCCTCATCTCGGTCCTAAAAGACTTCTCCCTTATCCTTAAACTGTGTCCCCTTGTTCTGGGCTTCCCCAACATCGGGAACAATCTTCCTGCATCTAGCCTGTCCAACCCCTTAAGAATTTTGTAAGTTTCTATAAGATCCCTCCTCAATCCTCTAAATTCTAGCGAGTACAAGCCAAATCTATCCAGTCTTTATTCATGACACCCAGATCTCGTTGCATGTCCCCTTTTCCTAATCGGCCACCATTCAGATAATAGTCTACTTTCCTGTTTTTGCCACCAAAGTGGATAACCTCACATTTATCCACATTATACTGCATCTGCCATGCATGTGCCCACATATATGTTTATGATCTTTCAAATCAAATAAACAATATTACAGAAGTCACACGGATTTCCTGTAATATATGCATCCCCAAGCCCCTTAGAGGGTTGTATATCCAAGGAAGGCAAATGCTGTTTTAAGTAGTTGGTACAATTTAAATTTACTCAACTCTTATTCAAACTCAAATCAAAATTTGTAATATAAAAAATGACATATGAATACAAAGCAGAAGGAAGTACAAATACAAATCAAATGTAGAGTTTCACAAAATAAAATTTCTGTCATGTTGAAAAATCACCCTATTCAGCGTATAGATTTACAGTTTGGAAATATTGTCAAATTAGCAAGTTGGTGACACTGGGTACCAGCAAGATTAAAAATAACGAGGAAACTGACTCAAATACTGAGAAGAATGTAAATGCTGTATTTAAGTTCTGAAAAATTTGTGATGAAGCAGGAGACTCTGCAATGACTCTTCACCATTACAGATGAGGATTATTAAAGACTGGGATCCTTGTTGTAGTTTGGTGCAGATTGTGTGTACATTGTGGGGACTGCCAGCCTGCTGACTCAACCTACAGGTAATTAGTTATACAATGTCACAAAGCTCAGAATGATAAATCAAAGCACAAAAGCAGCATCCTACTTTGGGGAGGAGAGGTGTGTATGATGGGAAATTACTCTACTTTTCACTGAGCTAAGCTGTAATTTAAAGAGGGAGGCAATTGCTGAAGCCATGTCTTCTCCCACTTAAGATGCCATCTGCATCATCTCACCAAGCTGCAGTTAGTTACTTCCTCATACATAATGTAATACACAAAAAATATGTATTCCTGCCCATTTTCTTTACCTGGCATTTAAAGTAAGTTAAATTAAACAACAGACAAGGTAATGATTTTAAATTGAACCTACCTATGATGTTGGGCAGCCCGAGAAGCGAGAACTAAAAATGTAAATATGGCAAATGCTGCACTGGGCAGTGACCAACATGCTACAGAAAAGCCCATCCATTCTACTATTTCTCCAAGGAAGTTGGCACCGGACACGTATTGAAACATTCCACCTTTAAAATGGTTCAAATAAATTATTTGGAGAGATTACGTGCGAGTTTCTATAAAAGGTAAAATGCACAATTAATATTTTTCATTAAAAATCATTCACTCACCTCGTGGAATTTTGTATCCCGTTTCACCAGGTTTTCGTAAGTTTCTGAGGATATGGTCGGAATGCAGGTTCACTAATAATCCGAGAAACCAGAGTGCTGAGCCTAAAATCAAGAGCTTAAATTTGACACTAACTTCATCAGCTTCGTTCAACTGCCCACAGTTTCTATCTTGGAAACAAGATTTAGTTAGCAAGGAAAGGTTATGTGCTTTTCAATGTAAAAATGTATCAAGAGAATTAAAACATATTTGCTTTGCAGTGCTAAGAGCAGTCCGAAATTAATTAAAAAATGCTTTGTTATTTGTACTATTGTGACAAGAGTAAAGGTTTGGGCTAGATGTTTTGGGACAATACTGGGGTGGCTTTCTGCGGTCACCTTTCTCTTGTTTTCCCACTTTCACATTGCACCTTGAATGTCAGAAATGAGTTCGAGGTCAGTTGCTGGTGGGTGTGAGGGATGTGCCGGACTGGCCCATTAATCGTGAGATTTTTTTCAGCGTTCAACCTTATTAAAAGTAAATGAGAGAGCAACTGCTAGCAGCTGCAGTCAAGCATAGAAATCAAGAAAGTTTCATTCCAACAATGTTGAAACACACCATTCAAATGCAAGGCATGCAGTTAGGGTGTGATTGCCAGTAAATATTATGGAGTGTCGAATTATATGTACTGTATGTGAATTTTGATAGTGTAATATCCACCAACTACTGCCAACTAACATCTGTCATTAAATATTTATACTTAAAAATATGCAATCTCATTCCTTCAGATTTTAACCATTATTGGATGTTTTTAAGAAAACAATTTTCCTGTCCCTTTTCTTTAATTCTCTGCTAATCTTTCTGCTTTTATTTGACGATTTTATATTGAATTAAATATTTCAGTTGAACTTCCTACTTTACCTTCTGTGGCTCTCATATTTACTCAGCTAAATGGTGGAAGGGAGGGACTGCTACGGTAAGTGAAATGCACACATCAGCAGCACTTTGATACAGCTACCTCAAAGGCACTTTACTTCTGGTTTTGATGCAAATTGGTTGTTGTCAGTGTGATATAATAGTAAGATTAAACGAGAACTTACCAGTTTGAAGTTTGATCTTGATTTTATGAGGAGCTACGATGAGCGATTACGTGAAGAAGGGCCGTCCGTCTGCGTGCGTGTCAATCTTCAAAGCAGCGGTGTTAAATCACAGATAAAAAGAAGACCTGAGAATAGTAAGATTGTGAAGAAACTAGAACTTCCATATGACCTTGATAGTCTGAGGGTGGGAGCGGTGGGCACGTAATCGCTCATCGTAACTCCTCATAAAATCAAGATCAAACTTCAAACTGGTAAGTTCTCGTTTAATCTTACTATTTTACTTCGGAGTCACGTGAGTGACTACGTGAAGATTTCAAAGCTCTGTGATTTTACGCCGGTTACGAATCCAGGCGTCACACACTGAATGGATTGACCATGGATGCGTGTAATCATTAAAGCATTCAGACATTACGTAGTTAAGTAAGGACACTGATGCTTTAAATGAAAGAAAAGTTTAAAAAAAATAGTTGCCACTCCCAACATTGGGGGGAAACTAAGGGACAGAAGTTAAAATGCTACGTGCAAACACCCCCAGTCCGGTTTTGGGTTTGTATAAAACCTGTGGACGGTTATTTCATTCGTCCATCCTGCAGCCACTAGATGTCGTCAAGGGGCACGTCCATAGCTCTTGCTGCCGATGTAGATGCAGCCCTGGTGGAGTGAGATTTAACCATATAAATGTTTACTCCTGCTACCGCCATTACCTCTTTTGACCATCTGGAGATGGTTTGAGTTGACACCTTTTGGTGTGGTTTTTTTATGGCTGATGAGGACCGATTGTTCTGAGCCTCTGAGGTTCTCCGTAACTCTCAGATAGTGGTGTTAGTATGCCACCACAAACACAACCATTGGTCCTCTGGATATGCCAAGAACTGGATCTCCATCCCTGGCATTCCTGGCCTGCTCTGTTTTATCAGGTTCCTGATTAGTAATGTTATGTTGTTCATATTGGTGGTCATGTAGTCCAACCATAGCTTTTGCAGTATCTGGACTCTTTGTCAGCATACCACCTTCAGGGTTAGTTATAGGCGGTCCCCACTGCCAAAGTAGGGTTAGTACCACACTCACATCCCATGTGTCCGTGTACCTTGGCCTTGGAGGTCTTAAATTTTAAATTCCTTTCATGAATTTTGTTGTAAAGGGGTGGTTTCCTATCGAACTGTGCCCTGCTTCCGGCATCAGATAGGAGGAGAGTGCGCCTCTGACACTATAGATTGCACTATAACTTTGTTTGTTGTTATAGTACAGAGTTGATAGGAAACTCCAAGACATCTGTTACCCGAACTGTGTTGTATTTGTTCGGACAGTCCTATGCCTTGAAATGGCCTCCTCAGAATCTTCAGACCAACAAGTTAATACGTTCATGTAGTGGATGATTGCTCCCTGTAACTGGGTTCACTAGGAGGTCCCTGCTCTTGTAACAACCATAACTGGCTGGACTATAATTCCCAACATTTTTGGGGACCAGGCTTGAGTAGGCCAATCTGGCACTACCAATATGCCTGTGGCTTAGTCTTGCTTGATTTTTGTCAAACATCGGTTTGTGAGACAAATTGGCCGAAAGCATACATAAACATTCCTCCCCAATTGAGGGAGAAAGCATCCACTGCCTTGCTCCTGGATCCAGCTCGCAGGACACATATCTGGGTAACTAATGGTTTAGTCTAGATGCAAACGGATCAACATCTGGTATGCCAAATCGTGTAGTTATTTTGTTAAATACTGTCTGATTCAGCATCCATTCTGTGTTATTAAACATTCGTGATCCAGCATCTGTCATTGTGTTATATCTACCTCGTAGATTTCCCAAATATTCCTCTCGATACACCAGTGCCAAATGAGGTTCGACAATCTGTCGTAAGGTACAGATTTTACACCACCCTTGTTAATGGATATATGCCACCGCATTGGTGTTATCAATCTGAATTTGAACAAGCACTGGTTGCATATCGCTACAGAGAATTCTGGGTATTTGATTCCATGTGTTGGGGAATTACAGACTCCTGCTCATTCCATCTGCCCCCACAGCTTTAGACTGTGTTGGTGGCTCCCCATGCTTAGCCGCTTGCATAGCTCTGAAGAACCCTCGATGGCTTTCGAGCAAAATTTCCCTTGAGCTGTCTCCCATTCGTTATCCACCATAGTTATTCAACAATGGCAGTTTGCCAATTCAGCCTGCATGTGATCTGAGTGCTCGTTCCTTTGCTCGCTGTAATTCTGGTAATGCAAAGGCCCGTGACGTACTGCTGGGGATGCAGCTACTATTTGCCAATTACACTCGCTGTTTGCCTGATAGATGGCTAGTATTTGACTATCAGGTCATTGCAGGCTTAATTAATATTGTTGTTTGCCCCTAAGCAAAGTCACCAACATATTTACTGTTTTTGATAGTAAATTCTAGGTAATCAATTACCCTTGTAGGTGTCAATTTTGATTTAACTGGATGGATGAGGTAACCAATTCTTTCAAACAGGGTTTTGGTTTGCTTTGACTGATGATTCTTGGTGACTCCAAAAATAAAAATGTCCTCCAAATATGCCATTACTATGTGGTTTTGAGACCTTTGTAGTCCCAGAATTGGTTTCCGTAGTTTAGTCAATAGTCTAGGAGCTGATGTCAACCCATTTGGCAGAGCCATGCCATTCAGTTAAACTTCAAATATCTCCTGTTCTTAGTGAATAGACACCGAATAGTATGCATCTTTGAGGTCGATGCATGCCATGTGACCATTTTATAGGAAGCTCCTATAAAACAGTTGTTAGACCGTAACAAAAAATTGCTGTTTCTGAAAGTCTGTACTGCACAAATGAGTTAAATCTGGAAGTGACATCCTCCATCCGTCACCTGTCCTGGAAGGCAATCCTGCCCAAAATACTGGGCCTGCCTTGAAGACAATTCCGGTCCGAGTTCCAAGTCTGCTTGGAACCTATGTATGTTGTGCAGTAAAAATAATCACATGTTGTTATCTGTTTTTTAAAACCAGATCTGAAATTCATGTTATTGTCATTTTGAACAAAAACACAAGAGTAAAATTACCAACACGTAACTGGTCCACAATCCCTTGTTTCAGTAAATCCAGACCCACCTACCTCCATGGCTACCGGTGGTCTTGTGGTAAGCCCAAAGGCCCCTGATGCAGGTTCCTTTTCTCTCCTTGATTGGGAGTAGGACTGGTAGGAAGTGTGGATTCCATGTTTCTCCTGACCTCTGCTTGGGTCTTGGTCTGAAAACCTCATCATACTGAGCCTGCCGTGTAGGACAATTCTGGCCATAGAAACATAGAAACATAGAAATTAGGTGCAGGAGTAGGCCATTCGGCCCTTCGAGCCTGTACCGCCATTTAATATGATCATGGCTGATCATCCAACTCAGTATCCCGTACCTGCCTTCTCTCCATACCCTCTGATCCCCTTGGCCACAAGGGCCACATCTAACTCCCTCTGAAATATAGCCAATGAACTGGCCTCAACTACCCTCTGTGGCAGAGAGTTCCAGAGATTCACCACTCTCTGTGTGAAAAAAATTCTTCTCATCTCGGTTTTAAAGGATTTCCCCCTTATCCTTAAGCTGTGACCCCTTGTCCTGGACTTCCCCAACATCGGGAACAATCTTCCTGCATCTAGCCTGTCCAACCCCTTAAGAATTTTATAAGTTTCTATAAGATCCCCTCTCAATCTCCTAAATTCTAGAGAGTATAACCCAAGTCTATCCAGTCTTTCTTCATAAGACAGTCCTGACATCCCAGGAATCAGTCTGGTGAAACTTCTCTGCACTCCCTCTATGGCAATAATGTCCTTCCTCAGATTTGGAGACCAAAACTGCACGAAATACTCCAGGTGTGGTCTCACCAAGACCCTATACAACTGCAGTAGAACCTTCCTGCTCCTATACTCAAATCCTCTTGCTATGAAAGCCAACATACCATTCGCTTTCTTTACTGCCTGCTGCACCTGCATGCCTACCTTCAATGACTGGTGTACCATGACACCCAGGTCTCGCTGCATCTCCCCCTTTCCCAATTGGCCACCGTTTAGATAATAATCTGCTTTCCCATTTTTGCCACCAAAATGGATAACCTCACATTTATCCACATTAAACTGCATCTGCCAAACATTTGCCCACTCACCCAGCCTATCCAAGTCACCTTGCAGTCTCCTAGCATCCTCCTCACACTTAACACTGCCCCCCAGCTTAGTGTCATCCGCAAACTTGGAGATATTGCCTTCAATTCCCTCATCCAGATCATTAATATATATTTGTAAATAGGGTGGGGTCCCAGTACTGAGCCTTGCGGTACCCCACTAGTCACTGCCTGCCATTGTCAAAAAGGACCCGTTTACTCCTACTCTTTGCTTCCCGTTTGCAAGCCATTCTCTATCCACATCAATACTGAACCCCCAATGCCATGTGCTTTAACTGATCACTCACACTCCCCTCCATTGAGAGTGAGATTTGTAAGCAGCCCTGAAAACAGGTGCTGAGGATACCTGCGCTGACATGGTCCCTCCAGCGGGCCTAAATGAGATTCTTGCTTTGGGTCAGACTGAAAACTGACCGTGAATGCTCCTCTCCTCGGAGCAGGAGAAATTTGCTAGATCTCTATCCAGGGAAGCACCCAGTGGAACCTGGATGATTGCCGAAGTATTTCTTTTCTTTTGTGCTTATTATTTTTTTTATGTAAAGCACTTTGCTGTCAATGCAAGTTAACTTAAACAGTGCTATATAAGTAAAAGTTACTTACTTACTTCCTTTCTTCTGCTTGTCCCTGGGAATGTCCCCCCCTACCCCCCCCCTGCTTTTGTACTCTGATTCAGAGCGGTGTCTTCCATATGTACTTCCCCCTCCAATGGGGAAGACATTGGGCTGCCCCATTGTGCAAGGCTCCCGGCACCGGCACTGCTGTAGGCACTGTACCGTAGAAAAACACAGCTCTCTCCTTTAGAGCAGGTCATTGTTGGAGCAACTTCTACAACAAGTTGCTCCTATGTGGGAGAGTCGTCCTCAGACGCTCTCCGTTGAGGGAGGGTATCCCTTTTCCCCCCCGGACTCATCTGAGTCAACGGGTTGTTTGACTTGCGGGTGGTTTTTTCCCGTACTGCAGGACCACCAACGGAGCTCCCTCCTGCAACAAGTCTCCTGCCGGTTCTGCTGCCGGTGCTAAATGTTGGGAAACACCGTCGCCCGCTACTGGGAATGCTGCGGTCTTCGGCAGCAGACTTCCCCACGGACCATCTCCTCGACATCTGGGCCCTGAAACTATAAAAAGTTTCAAGCCCGAAAGAATGCAGGTAAGTGATTCAACTTTCCTTACCTGTCCATCCTGATGGCCTGGGAGGACACAATGCCTGCCAGTCCGTCGCGCGTTGCGTTCAGACGTAATGACGCGCATGCAGACGGACGGCCCTTCTTCACGCAGTCACTCACGTGACTCCGAAGTAAAATTTCAATAATACTTCCAATCTGAAGTTGGAATTTGCCAGAGCTCAAAGTTGGAAGTATCAGCAGCACTACATAGCAGGATAGAACATAAGAAACCAGAAATACAGAAAAGAAACAGAACAGAAGGTTGTTGTATTGGAGGATGTTAACTTTCCCAATATTGACTTGGAATGTCATAGTGCAAAAAGTTTAGACGAGGTCGAATTTGTCAAATGTGTTCACGATAGTTTCCTCCGGCAATATGTAGAGGTCCCCACTCGACAGAGGGCAACGCTTGATCTAGTCATGGAAAATTGGGAGTACCAAGTGGATGAAGTGTTTGTGGACGAGCCTTTAAGAGATGGAACTCTGATGTCAATTTCTGCTACTTCAGTTCCACAATTGCAGGAACAAGGGAAACAATGTGTTTAAGGTGCATTAATTCAATAATTAGTATGTTTTATGTTTTAAATGCACACACACTCACTCAATATCCTTGGAAAATCATGCTTCATTACTCCAGGATAAAAAGCATCAATTTATATGTAACACCAGGTTTACAAATATTTATATGGGTGAAAGAATTTCAGCCCACTCAGTCTCTTCTTCAACTGCAGATTAATTTTGCAGTCTCTAAAGCAGAACCAACACTAGCAGATTTTTTGAGCACAGCTATCAGATTATTCAGCATTCTGATCCATTCAAATTGTTTCCTAAAGCTTTCACTCTTCCATCTTCCTGATATTAACAATATCTCACCACAAATTATTTCTACAGTAAAACAACTACCATGATAATACCACAATTTAGAAAAGTGCCTTTAAGTTAACTCTAGCCCAAATTATCTGACATTAGTTTTAATCAATTGCAAAAGTGTTGAAGTGAGCCCAAACTTTGTATCACCAACAATTTTTTAAAATCAGATTGAACATTTAACAAAATAGCATGTTGAGTCTGTCATTCAAAAAGTAATGACTGCTACATTGTTGAGAAAAATGTATACCATATTTGAACTTGTACGACCACCAAGTCAATAATAATGGTACCTGTATTTAAATTTTGCTAAAAATGTGAAAATATCAATAGAAACAAATTTTAAATTAGCAACCAAAGCCCAAATCTTTCCTGCTGTGCTGTGAATAGCTTTCATTTTCTGTTATCCTTTAATGGCTATGGCAACATTGTCATTGTCTACAGTTTTCTGCATGGTCCAATTTGTTGTAAATGCAAAATAAAGAAAACAACATAACATCAATTGAAAAATATGTGGTATAGGTACCAACATTCTGCACTAATTTTTCCTTCCAGCATAGTCTGCAATTTTGATCTTTCCTGAGGATATTGGAACAAATCTTCTACAGCCTAGCACAAACACAACCCTATTAATACAAGTACCATATCCCATACTGTAATTATTGAGTGCTACATTATTACACTCACTGGCTTTTGAGCTAACAGCAGAAGCATCCGTGAAACATATCCAATGAGAAAAAGGTTTGCAAAATGAGGAACTAAGAAAAAGTTAAAGGTACAAAGGCAGTAACAAAAAAATATTTGCAAGTGAATGAATGAGGGAATGGTGAGCAATAAAAAAGATTACAAGAAAATATAAAATGCAATTTTCTCTGTAAAACTTGCCATGACAAATAGCAATTACATAATAAGGTTCAGTTTAGTTTAGAGAGATACAGCATGGAAACAGGCCATTCGACCCACCAAGTCCACACCAACCAGCGATCCCTGTACACTAGCACCATCCTATACGCTAACAACAATTTTACCGAAACCAATTAACCTACAAACCTGGACGTCTTTGGAATGTGGGAGGAAATCGGAGCACCCGGAGAAATCCCACAGGGAGAATGTACAAACTCCAGACAGCACCGGTAGTCAGGATCGAACCCGGGTCTCGGGCGTTGTAAGGCAGCAACTATATTGCTGCACCACCATGCCGCTCTTTAACTAGGATTAGGAAATGAAGATCCGTTGACTTGTGCAAAATAACCTCTGTGGGAGACTTTGCAAAAATCATTTGTAAATTGTAGAATCAAAGAGAGGTGATAAGCAGATAATTAGACAAAGGCCAGAGATAAAAAGACAGAAGGTGTGAGGTAAAAGGATGGAAGAATTCCAAATTGTGAAGCAGGAGGAATAATGTAGTTGGAAGGGGAGGGGGAAGGGCAGGTGGAGAAAAGGTGCAAGTTCAGGTGGGCAAAGGGAAAGGGAGGTTCAGGGAGAGAGTTTTGTAGTTACATAAAATTGGAGAATACAATGCTCATTCCTTTGGGTTAGAAGGCCACCCAAGCGGAATACGAGGTGTTGTTCCTCCAGTGTGCCTGTGCCCTTACTCTGACAATGGAGGAGGCCCAAGAGAGAAAAGTCAGTATGGGAATGGGAAGAGGGGTTAAAATCGGTAGCAACCAGGAGATCCAGTAGGCCTTGTTAGACCAACCGCAAGTGTTCGGTGAAACTTTCACCGAGTCTATACTTGTAACCTTATCTTCTAATCATCCGCAGGGCTACCAACTCTCATGCATTGAGCGTGAGACTCACGCATTTCGCCAAATTCTCACGTTTTCACGCTAATCACAAATTTCTCACGCTGTGTCGTGAGAAATTCTGTGATCATCGAGAATTTCAAAACTCATATCAACTGCATGGGCCACGGGTGTTGGAGAGCCGGGGCTGAGGGAGGGATGGAAGCAGAAGCAGCGGCGGGGACAGATGCGGACGGGGAGCTGGGGCTGGCGAGTGTTTGCCGGGCTGGCGGGTGTTTGCCAGGATGGCGAGCCGCTCGCTGCAGCTCCGGCCATGAAGCAGCCTCAGTGCAAGAGTCCCGGGCCGTCGGAGGCGTCAGAGTCTCTGCGCCGAATTCACCCGGGTGACCGGCATGGATCAGGCTGCAGCTCGGTGCATCCTAGAGGACAACCAGTGGCTGCTAGAAGTAGGTACCACGCACTGGATAGAAATGGTGGATGAAAGTGACCTTCAAATGGGGATGGTTGGTGAAAGCATCCTGCTTGCCTGCTAGATTTTCATTTTACTGTAACTGCAGGAAAAATGTTCCCGATGTTGGGGGTGTTCAGAACCACGGGTCTCAGTTTAAGAATAAAGGGTAGGCCAGTTAGGACTGAGATGAGGACAAACTTTCTTCACCCAGAGAGTTGTGAAACTGTAGAATTCTCTGCCACAGAAGGCAGTGCAGGCCAATTCACTGGACGTTTTCAAGAGAGTTACATTTAGCTCCTGGGGCTAGTGAAATCAAGAGATATGGGGAAAAAACAGGAAAGAGGTACTGATTTTAGATGAACAGCCATGATCATATTGAATGGCAGTGCTGGCTCAAAGGGCCGAATGGCCTATTCCTGCACCTATTTTCTATGTTTCTATGCTTGAGAATATGGCAATTAAAACACGACCACTTGATTTTGAAGCATTCATGCATGGTGGAGGTATAATGTAGTCATAGAGTGATACAATGTGAAAACAGGCCCTTCGGCGCAACTTGCCCACACCCGCCAACATGTCCCAGTTGCACTACCTGCTTTTGGTCCATATCCGTCCAAACCTGTCCTATCCATGTATCAGTCTAACTGTTTCTTAAATGTTGGGATAGTCCTTGCCTCAACTACCTCCTCTGGCAGCTTGTTCCATACACCCACCTCCCTTTGTGTGGAAAAAGTTACCCCTTAAAAAGTCACCTCTTAAACATACTTCAAACAAAAAACATTGAAATCATACTTCTGCAATGCACTAAAACATGATTTTAATACATCAAATTTCAAAAAGTCCCTATCGTGGGAAGGGGCACCCCCCTCACACACCCTCCCCCCACTCGCTCCACTCCCTCGCCGGTTTACCCCCAAGGCCAGTGATCAGTGATCGCTCAGCCTCCCCACTTTCAAAAACGCTCCGTGGCCCCTGGTTCAGACAGAGAGCACTGCCAGATGTGAGCGGGGAACTGAGGCTAGTTGTCCGTGATGTCTGGATCCCAATGCTCAGCGCTTCGTGTTTCGGAGTTGGCTAATGTTATTGATTTGTAATTAGCCTGATTTATAGTTAGTTGACAAACCCTTAATTTATTCATCCGGAATATCCAGGGGGTTGGGATAAGTGTAATATTAAAATGACATGCAAGGTGTCAGGCTGTCTGTCACAACATACAGCCCCGATAACCCATTATTTCCTTCAGTTAAATATTGGGAAGGTAGCACTATTGTCATTTGCCGCTCGGCTATTACGTTTGTTTACCTCACTGACTATTTCTAAACCCCCCCCCAAAATTCCTTTGACAGGTGAATAGAAATGTCTCCAATCTCGTTGTTTTATTAATTGAAGATGTAGATGAACATCCTCAAGGCGTGTAATCAGATGGAAACTGATTCAGATGCAATGTTTAAGAGCTTGTTCAAAGAAGGGGCATATTTTAAAGGAGTGACAGAGATACCTGCAGGGGAATGTGTGAGGAGGTTAGTATTTGTCTTTAGTTTTAACTTGAACCAGGACATCTGAAGATTCAAAGTTTAATATAGTAATTGTGCTGATATGGATTCCAACCAATCATGTAATGAATATCATCCATTCTGGAGGTTTTATTTTTCTGATGCCATTTAAACTTCACTTGGATTTCAATCACTTCAATGTAAAAGTAATTGGGAATTGGAACAAAAATGTTCCCTCGGTACATATTTATGCCCCTGTCCCACTTAGGAAACCTGAACGAAAACCTCTGGAGACTTTGCGCCCCACCCGAGGTTTCCGTGAGGTTCCCGGACGTTACAGGTGGTTGCCGGAGGTTGCAGGTAATGGAAGCAGGTAGGGAGACTGACAAAAACCTCCGGGAACCTCCGGGAACCGCACGGAAACCTTGGGTGGGGCACAAAGTCTTCAGAGGTTTCCGTTCAGGTTTCCTAAGTGGGACAGGGGGATAACTGTAATATAATAATATATGCAGTGTTTAAGAGGGTAATACCTAATAATATATGCATGTTGGTAGGCGCAATCAAAACAAAGATCTTTTTATCATTGTTGTGTTATGAATACCACAAAAAATATGATGTACTCAAGATCACATTTAATAGAATAATATTGCTTAAATATATAGTTATTCGACTTTGCATTTTGGAAAATTCCCAGCTGAGAGGAAGACAGCAAAATACTAAAAATATTGGGGGTGAAAATCACTTCAGGACAGTTTGTTAGGAAAATGAAGGAAATGGAAACAGAATACTTATACAGCTGAGTGAGTATAATTTTATGGATGAGAAATTGTGTTCAACCAATTGATGACGTATTTGACAAAGTAACTAGCATGTTAGATAACGAGGAAGCCAATGGATGTAGCAAATTTTGGGATACAAAATTTGGTCTGTGAAGTATCCCATAAAAGATTACCGTATTAGATAAGCACGTGTGGACTTGAACGTATTAGGTTGTCCAGGGGGTCAGATATGGGGCTTTATGTGTGGGCCAGATATATTGTCAGTGCAGAGGGGCTAGGAGCAAGGCCAAGTGTGCATCCAGAGTCAAGGTCTGGAATAGTACTAGGTGTGCAGTCAAAACTGAGTCAATGGGAGTGTTCAGCACTGGGAACCTAAGCAGGTAAGCAGCTATGATCAGGGTAGAATAGGGGGCCAGGTGTAAGGCTGGACTCAAGGTCAGGAATGAGAGAAGGTATGCAACTGGAGTCAGGGTCAGGAGTAGTACCAGGTGTGCAGTGAGACCCAGGTTGGTCAACATGGGCCGAGTGTTTGATTATAATCTGATTTCCATTCATGAATATACTAAGATCATTCATGTGCTGTACCTGTTGATCAGAATCTGGCTCTACTGTGGAATGTAATTAGGAATGTAATTTAGCTTAACCTTATTCATAGCTAATCCAATTTAAAGCATAAATATTGCATTCAAGTGCAAGTTAAAAGACTCGCTACGGTATGCACCCGATTGCACAATTTCAAGTTGAAAAATGCAAAAGCTCCATGCCAATGGGAGGGGGAAATGTAGCTAAAATTTCCTAAAACTTCTTCATGTGTTTAAAAACAGTTAAAGTCAACATCCAGTTACATTTCTACGGTCTCTTCTATCCCTGGTGCATCATCCCACCTGGAAAATTAGTGGATAAACAATAACAACTTAGCTTTTCTAGCTTGTTGACATTTCGTCAAGCCAGTTAATGTAATTAGAGCCCAAAGTAAAAGAGTGCATTGAAGAATGTTCCTACTGCTCCATGACAGGCATCAAATACAGTAAATCAGACAATCCATTTAATTTCAAACTGATAGGCAAATTACCATTTCCATTTTTTGCAAAATCTAAAGGTTGGTCTCCCTCAGGCAGTGATAGAGGAATATGTTGCTAAAATAGGGCAGTGCAATGGCAGGTCATTGCAGATCAAGTGATAAGTTTAAGTAGGTACTCTTAAACAGTTTTCTTAATTACACCAAACATCTGTCAGAATAACACTACATTCTTTTTAAGTTGCTGCTGTGCCCTTTGCCACGTTCAGCTGCAGTGCCCTCCATTATGTCTGGGACAAAGACCCATCATTTATTTATTTGTCTCTGTACTCCACAATTTGAGATATGTAATAGAAAAAAAAATTACATGTGGTTAAAGTGCACATTGTCAGATTTTAATGAATGCCATTTTTATACATTTTGGTTTCACCATGTAGAAATTACAGCAATCTTTATACATAGCCCCCCATTTCAGGACACCATAATGTTTGGGACACAGCAATGTAATGTAATTGAAAGTAGTCATGTTTAGTATTTTGTTGCATATCCTTTGCATGCAATGACTGCTTGAAGTCTGCGAGCTGAGAGTAGAGAGGGAGGGGGGTAGAGAGGGAGGGAGTGAGGGTAGATAGGGAGGGGGTAGAGAGGGAGAGGGATGGTAGAGTGGGAGGGGGCAAGAGAGGGAGTGTAGACATGGCAACTAGCCTCCCCACCCCCTTGTCTCTCTACCGCCCTCCTCTCCCCTCCTCTCCCTCAAACCCCCCACTCTCCCTCACCTCCCCAGTGGCCCCATCCTCGCGAGGCCTCGCCGCCGCCGTCTCAATGTCTTCTTCACTACCGCGGTTTCGATGCCTCCTTAATTGCCGCGTAAAACCTCAGCCCGGGTCGGAAAAAGCGGAATGTTAATTTAAATGCCGCCCTCCCCCTGACATCACTGGAAGCTGGTGGCCGCCCACTACCCCTGTGTGACGTCACTTGAAGCGACATTTGCCATTTAAAAACTTGGTTTTAGCTATTTTTAAAATGTTATAACGGGAAATATAGCATGAAATGTGAAGTGAAGCAGTTTATTTTGTCGACGGGGTTAATGTGATTAATAATCTGTGAAAATGTAAGTGCTAATGTGCAGCGTTTTGAGGAAACATAGAATATAGATTCTATAGGCCATTCGGCCTTTCGAGCCTGCAACGCCATTCAATATGGTCATGGCTGAACATCAAACTCAGTATCCCGTACCTGCCTTCTCTCCATACCCCATGATCCCTTTTGCCACAAGGGCCACATCTAACTCCCTCTTAAATATAGCCAATGAACTGGCCTCGTGAACCTTCTGTGTCAGGGAATTCCAGAGATTCACCACTCTCTGTGTGAAAAATGTTTTCCTCATCTCGGTCCTAAAATATTTCCCCCTTATCCTTAAACTGTGACCCCTTGTTCTGGACTTCCACAACATCGGGAACAATCTTCCTGCATCTAGCCTGTCCAACCCCTTAAGAATGTTGTACGTTTCTATAAGTTCCCCCCTCAATCTTCTAAATTCTAGCGAGTACAAGCCAAGTCTATCCAGTCTTTCCTCATATGAAAGTCCTGACATCCCAGGAATCAGTCTGGTGAACCTTCTCTGCACTCCCTCTATGGCAAGAATGTCTTTCCTCAGTTAGGAGACCAAAACTGTACGCTGTAAGATACAATGAAAACAGACAGGCAGGCACACACACACACACGATCAGGCTTTTATAGGTATAGAGATAGCGAGTCTCCCCCCCCAACCTCCAATGTTCCAGTGAAAACATTCCAAGTCTATCCAACCTCTCCCTGCAGCTGAAGCCCTCTAATGAATGCAACATTCTGGTAAACTTCATCTGCACCTTCTCCAAAGTCTCCACATTCATCCTGTATTTTTTAAATGGAGAAAATAAAAGCTTTGTATATAGCTGACAAGTTGTTCACTGGCAACAAATGGATTGGCTGAAGCTGAATATCTATATTAACAGAAGCAAATTTTTACAACAGCGTAAGATTACCTGTGAGGAAGCGTGGATCAGTTATCCAGTTTGAGGTGTAAACAGCATACTTGATTAGGTACCTGGCCTGCAGATATCCATTATATGTGCAAAATGTGAAAGCCAATGCAAAAGCGATGAAGGGTGATGGTTTTCCACCTCTGATTAAAAACGGGAACAACAGTGACCTGCAATGACCAAGAGAATAGTTCATCACTTTTTCTCCCCCTCAAATGAAGCATTGCAGGGAAATGCTAATGAATCTAGCTAATTAACATAATTTATGACATTGATGGGCGATATCTATTGCTTTTCATTTTGATACTTAGTAAATCAGATTTGTCCATTTTCTAACAGGCTAGAGGAAAGGTTAAGCTTATTTAAATGCAATATCAGAGCAATACAGCTGTAATCAGTAGGTATGTTACAAAACCTACCTGAATCGCCATTGGGAATCTGCCCACAGCCAGGTCCGCGATTTTGGCGCTGTTTGGAGGGGGCGGGTTTAAAACGCGATTTTTACTAGGCTGTACTAATCGCAGATGTTCAGCCTAGTAAATCATTAACGAAAAATCGCTGCAAGACCCGGTCGCAAAAGGTATTATTAGTTTTATAGGCCTCGATAATATAGTTATAATAGTTTAAAATTACTGTCTCATTCCGCAACCTCTCGCAGCCCCAGGGTTTTATAAAGCAAACAATTAAAGGTATGTACCTTATTTTTACATTAAATGGGGCATATATATAACCCTATATATCAAGTTATCTATAGCGAGTAGTTCATTTTGGGCTTTTTATATCCCGCAGTATTTTTCTTGGCATTTGAGGGCACTAATCCAGCGCGATGTGAACATTCTAAACCAGCGCGTTCACAGAAACCCACTAGAAAGCCGATTTAAATGGGCATTTATTTACAGCAATTGAACACTAAATTCCTTCCATTTGGCCTATAAATTAATGTAAATTAGATATAAAAATCATGTTATATTGTGAATTATTTGTGAATAATCTTTGGACACTTAGGCTATTTAAAAATGTTAATCTTTCCTTAAGAAATGGGCTTTTGATTATCCAAGATCACAGCTTTTTTGTAATGTCCATTGAAAATCAATAGGGAACAAGATGCTAATTTCCGAGTATGAAAATGGCCATAACTTTTTTAATACTTGAGATATGAAAGTGAATTTGGTGTCAAATTAAACTTATTGTTATGCTTTATCTGATGGGATAAATTGCAGACTTGATTTTTAAAATCTCAAAATTTTGTAACATTGCTATAATCAGTAACCCACTCTCTCCTAAAAGCCCTGCACGTGGTTTCATTTTTAATAATTAATAATGCTATTCAATATCTTGCGAATGACGTAATTGAATCTGTCTGCACTGTATAATGCATTCCAGACCAGAACTACTCAATATGTAAAATTTAAAAAATCCTCATGCTAGTCACTCACATTCCATGACCTTTCCTAATTCATGACACATCTAACAACAGGTAAAGTTTATGTTGTGGCGGCACCTGGTGGCAACCCAAGGGCACCACAACCATCGGCTCCGGAGGGCGGCGCCTTGGGGTCGGTACCTGAGGGAGGCGCTAGTCATGGGGTCGGTACCTGAGTTGGTATTTAAGGCCGGGCAACCCCCGTGACCTTGGAGGAGCAGGGAGCTGTATTGGAGAGAATAAACATGTCTAGTGCCCACAACTCGTGTCCGATTAGTTTTTGGCTGGACTCTTTCGCGTCCCCACCGCACTGGTGACCCCGACGCCCAGGAGTGTAATCCTGGAAGGGAATTTTGAAAAGAAAATGCATTCTGCCGCTGCAGCCTACGAGACCGAACTCAGCGCGGTCTCCCTGAAGCTACCTACGTTTTGGACTTGCAGCCAGGGATTTGGTTTCGACAGGCCGAATCTCAATTCTTCATCCGCGGCGTCACGTCCGACGAGACTTGTTACCACTATGTGGTAAATGTCCTTGACCAGCAGACGGCCGGATACATTACCTGGATAATCCGCTGGGTAAGTACGCAGGCCTCAAGGAGCAGCTGCTCCGTATCTATGGGCCGAGACGAATGCAGCGCACCTGTCAGGTCCTTAACATGGGCGGGCTCGGTGACCGGATGCCCTCGGCCCTCATGAGCAAGATGCTCACATTCATGGGCGACCACCGGCCCTGTCCACTCTTTGAATTTACTTACCTGCAGCAGTTGCCGCGAGAGGAACACCTGCGCCCACCTGTGTCTACTCTTCCAATGCATCAGTGACCATGGCCTCGTAATTAACCCTGGCAAGTGCCAATTCGGCCTTCGGGCCATCAACTTCATGGGGCATCGGGTGACACGGCACAGAGCAGTGCCTCTGCCGGACAGGGTTGAGGCAATCCACCAGTTCCCGCGGCCTGCTACGGTACGTATCCTCCGAGAGTTCATCGGGATGGTCACATTTTACCACCGGTTCGTTCCGGCGGCTGCCAAACCTTTGCAGCCGCTTTTCCAGTTGCTGACGGTCAAGTAGCGGGAGATACTGTGGGACGCTGTTGCCACGGCGCCGTTTGAAGGGGCAAAGGAGGCCTTGGCTCGGGCGTCTATGCTCCTGCAAATCATCGGCCAATGCCCCCACAGCCCATACCATGGATGCCTCAGACTGCGGTCGGCGGCATTTTGGAACAGTCGGTTAACAGCCTCTCGCCTTCTTTAGCCGTCACCTGAGCGCGGCTCCTCGCTACAGCGCTTTCGACAGGGAGTTGCTCGCCTTACACCTCGCAGTGCGGCACTTCCGGTACTTCCTCGAGGGCCGTTCCTTCATAGCCTTCACGAACCACAAGCCCCTCACATTTGCTTTCACATAGGTTTCTGATCCTTGGTCCACCCATCAGCAGCGCCAGCTGGCGGCTATTTCGAAGTATACAATGGGCGTCCGACACATCGCCGGGAAATGCAACCTCGTGGCGGATACTTTGTCCCGTCTGGCAATTGCAGCCGTGCTTAACCCGTCCTCGGGAATAGATTACTCCGACTTGGCGACAGCCCAGCTGGCAGACGATGAGATACCAACGTACCGCACCACAATCTCTGGCTTGGTGCATGAGGACGTGCCATTGGGTCCCTCGGGTTCCATCCTCTGTGACATATCCACGGGTCAGCAAGAGGCCTATCGTTCCGGCGGCCCGGCGCCGTCGCATCTTTGATGGTCGCTACGGTGGCTGCAAGGTTTATGTGGCACGGACTTTGGATGCAGGTCGCTCGCTGGGCCAGGGCGTGCATCCCGTGCTCGACATCGAAGATGCATCGACATGTCCGGGCGCCCGTTCAAGACTTCGCAGTGCCATGCCGGCAGTTCGATCACGTACACGTGGACATCGTGGGGCCACTGCCTCCATCCCAGGGTGGTTGACCGTTTTACGCAGTGGCCGGAAGCCATCCCACTCACAGACACTTCAACTCAGTCGTGCGCTCGTGCCCTCGTGGCAACTCGGATTGCCCGCTTTGTGGTTCCACTTCACATCACGTCCGACCAGCGTGCCCAGTTCACGTCTGAACCGTGGTCCGCCATGGCTCGCCTGTTGGGGACGCAGCTCCACCACGCGACAGTGTACCATCCACAGTCAAATGGGTTGGTGGAGCAGTGCCAACGTTGTTCGAAGGCCGCCCTGAAGGCTCGACTCACAGGCCCTGGGTGGATGGATGAGTTGCCATGGGTCCTGTTGGGGATTCGGACGGCCCCCAAGGAGGATCTGTCAACTTCCTCCACAGAGTTGGTATATGGTGCTCCACTCACCGTCCCTGGGGAGTTTGTCCCTGCTGCTGATGGGTCCCAGGAACCCCCGTCATCAGTGCTGATCCGCTTGCAGGAGAGGGTCGGCGCCCTATCTCACATTCCAAACTCACGTCATGGGGTGGCCCCCTTCCCATGTGCCACTGCCGCTGATGGGCTGCCCGTACGTTTTTCTTCGCCGTGACTCCCACAGGTCGCCCTTGCAGCACCCGTATGAAGGTCCCTTTCGCGTGCTGCGGCACGGGCCTACTACATTTGATTTGGACATGGGAGCCCGGCGTGAAACTGTGTCTGTGGCTCGTTTGAAACCGGCCCACTTGGACCTGAGCGAGCCAGTCCATGTGGCTTAACCGCCCCGTCGTGGGCATCTGTCGTCCCAGGAGATTCTTCCGAACCGAGCAACGCCCCGGTACGTGGGATTGTATCTACGGGTTCAGGCCACCTCGTTCGGCGTTCCGTCCGGTTCGGTGCCTCTGGTTCTCGTGTCCAATTTGTTTTTGGCTGGACTACTGCGAGTGCCCACCACACTGTCTAATTTTTCACATCCTTCAAAGTTTTAATCACCTCTATCATATTCCTCCTACCCCAAAACCTATTTTATTGTGAGAACACCCCAGGTTCTACTTCTAACCAAATAACTGAAGTTTTGCCATTCTGAAATCATTTTAATGAACCTTCTTTGCACTTTCTCGATAGTCTTGGCTCTTCCACACTTGGTACTTTATCTCACATGTGTTAGGTTATTAGTTCCACAATGTTTCACACCTGCATAGTTGCTAATCAAAGTGATCCCCAAGAAGGTCTAAAGCAAGGTCTAAAAACATTTATAGACCACTGGACTATTGAGGGTAGGTCAGTGGTCATGAGTTGAGTGGGTTGTTATGATAAATGGCAATGCAGATCATGGCTGCGATAAGGAGGTTCAGAAAGAACACTTTCAGGACACTACAACTGTAGTCAGCAACACCTATCTTCATTCTCTGCAGAATTTCCCAACCAACAGGAAATCAGTCTACCAGCCTTATTGTGGGTGTCTTGATTTGTAAGTCGTTTAGGAAAGATTTAATTGGATATTCTGGTGAAACAGTGTCTCTCTCCATGTGTGCTGTCTACTATGCAGACAATTTTCAGCATTTTCTGTTGTAATTTCAGATTTCTAGCATTTGTGTCTGTTCCTGCTTGTGGCATTTGTACTGCACTCGTGAGATGACAACAAACCTGGACTAGTCAGATGGGGGGGAATTGCACATCAATTTCATGCCTATTGGTGGGCAGTATCTGGATTGATTAATTACACATCTTCTATACCATATACAGTAATGGAAAATTACTTACTACCACCCACTTACTAAGTCTTAAATAAAATATGATCACTATCAACTTAATGTGGTCAGTCATTATAAATTCATTATAACCTTGCATTTATACACTTTCAGGCTGAGCCACTTGATCTCCTGGTTAGCACCCCACAAGCACTGTTAGAATTGCTGAGAACATATTCACAAACTTGTCATTCACCCATCTGGTATCCAGAGGGAGCTTCCCCTTGCAACTGCATGGATATTATATTCCCAATTGTTTTTGAAGCAGTATCTGTGCCACTGCGGTGTCTGCGTACTACGACGAATATTACTATTGACCTACAGATTTTTTGCCAGCATAGTTTGGTAACAAAACACGCAGGCTTACCTGTGGGTGTAGTGGCAGATGAACATGCCGAGCAAGAGCTGGTTGGGAAGTTGCACTGGTTTGTTGCCAGCATTGATAAACAACAAATACAGTGGGATTGCCAAGGATGGGATCTCTTGGATAAACCATGCAGCCTTCACATTGACCAAAAATCCGAATTTACTGGATGTATATCTCCCATAAGGCATATCAATGAACTGCAGGGCCAAGAAAGCACAACCACCCATAAGGATGATAAGCCATGACATCGTTTCTATGTGCAACTCGCCTTCATTGTTCACATCCAGAAGAAACGGAAACATAGGTTGCGAGAACATAATGGACAATTATTGCCAGTTGCCTTTTATTTGCATGGGGAAATCAGTCCAGCAAGATTGAAATTTTACTGCAAAATGCAGTGCTGATGAACTGATTGTTGTCCCGAATGAATGGGCGGTCCTTGAACCCAGTTCACTGGGAGGAGAATTCCGTCTGAACCATTCAAGGGCGGCGCTTCAATGGTTTTGAGCAAAGACCATGGTTTTGAGGGACTCTGCGACGACGTTGCTTTGGCAGTGCCCCGGAACAACACGAGTGAGCGAATGGGAGGGGAGCGGCAAGCGAAAGAACCATTCACAGTAGAGCTATATGTTCAGCTTCCCCGTCCAAACCAAAGATAGCTATAAAAAGGGACGGGCAGACTGTGTATCGTTCTCGATGAGGTGCGCGGCATGTTGGAGCTTTTAATTGAGATATAAGGAACTGCAGTTGCTGGCTTATAAACAAAAATACTCAGTGCTGGAGTAACTCAACTGGCCAGGCAGCATCTCGGGAGAACATAGATAGATTGTTAGATAACATTTCGTGTCGGGACCCTTCTTCACTGTGATGGGGGGACAGGGGTAAGAAAGCTGGAAGAGAGGAAGCGCAGGGCAGTGGCAGGTAATAGGTGTAAGAAGGAACTGCAGATGCTGGCTTACGCCGGGGATAGATACAACATGCTAGAGTAACACCGGGTCAGGCCGCATCGCTGGAGAGAAGGAATAGGTGACGTATCGCGTCGAAACCCATCAGACGGTAGTTACAGGTAGAGGGGTGGGGGTTGATTGGCAGATGTTTGTTCAAAGGCCAAAGAAGAAGAAAAATTGTATGAGATAAGGATAGAAGAGTTGAAGGTTACGAAGCCAGAGAAAGGAAAATAGTTGGAAAGGGACGAGTGGATGGGGGAAATGGATGCAAATCCAGGCGAGGCACGGGGAAGGGGGGATAGGCAGGGGAGAAACCCAACTACACGGCTTTGGTATGTTAGAACATCTGGAGGAAATCCATTTGGTCACAAGGAGAATGCAAACTCGTTCAATAGCCTTCTGGGCGTCCACGTGCATCACATCAACTGCATTACCCCCAACCCCATTTTTTTGTCATCTAAAATACATAAAATTTGTTTAAAATGATTTGCCCGTATAAATATCTTCTGGCTTGTATACATTAATCCACCAGTTCTCTTATACTTCGCTCTTTGAGCTTTTTTTTTGACATACGAAATGGAAATATAGATAACCTGTATTTATTTATGCCTAGCTAAATGAATCATGTGATGAATTGAATGTACCTTGCACTTAACATACATTACACAAAGGTCCTTTACCGATCTGGCCAATTAGAGGCACATCAGCAAACCAAAGAACTGGATTGGAATGGAGTTGCTGTACTGCTACCCATGTTATTAGAGAAGTCGTACAGGGATTGGAGTCCAAATCCCACTAATGATGGCTGTGGAATTTTAATTCCATTCTGGAGTTGAAACTAGTCATGGGTTATGATGAGTACAACATTTACGAATCATCGGGTTTACATGTTTTAGAGGGGAGGAATCTGACATCTTTAGCTGCTCTGACCTATGTGACTCCAGACCCACCAGTAGGATTGATGCCTGAATGCCGTCAGAAATGCTTGGTCAGCCAAACAGTTAGTTCCAGGGCAATTCGGGAGGCCAATGACACTAGTCTTGTGTAGGAAAGAACTGCAGATGCTGGTTTAAATCGAAGGTGGACACACAATGCTGGAGTAATTCAGCGGGTCAGGCAGCATCTCCAGCGAGAAGGAATGAGACCCATCTTCGAAATAACTGCAGATGCCTTCGATTTTTCCAGCATCTGCTGTTCTTTCTTAAACATTTCGTGTATTCCACGGCAAAATCTCCTCAAGGTATGTCTACTTTGAAGAAGTTCTCCTCTCTCCGAAGACATTAGCCGCCTCTTGCTTTCTTCTCGACCCTCGCCTATTCCTTCTCTCCACAGATGCTGCCTCACCCACTGAGTTTCTCCAGCATTTTTTGTCACCCTTCTTCAGACTGATACACGTGTCACTGATACACCTTCTTCAGACTGATACACGTGTCACTGTCACTGATACACCTTCTTCAGACTGATACACTTGTCACTGACACACCTTCTTCAGACTGATACACGTGTCACTGACACACCTTCTTCAGACTGATACACTTGTCACTGACACACCTTCTTCAGACTGATACACTTGTCACTGACACACCTTCTTCAGACTGATACACGTGTCACTGACACACCTTCTTCAGACTGATACACTTGTCACTGACACACCTTCTTCAGACTGATACACGTGTCACTGACACACCTTCTTCAGACTGATACACTTGTCACTGATACACCTTCAGACTGATACACTTGTCACTGACACACCTTCTTCAGGCTGATACACTGATCTTGTCACTGACGCCAGCACTCTAAAAAATACAGTTTTACAAAAAAGTTATCTAAGAACCTGACGAACTGTTGAAGATGAAATAGAACGGCAAATTAAAGGTGTGACTATTGTGAAATATGAGAGTTAAATTATTTTACCAGACTTTACTGAATATCGGAGATGCTGTGCCGGCAGCTGGGTGCAGGAGGTATCAGGGCATGCGCAATGCCGGCAGTAGAGTGCCGGCAGCTGGGTGCGATCTCGGAGCATGCGCAGTGCCAGTAGCTGGGTGCGTGGAGGTCTCGGAGCATGCGCAGTGCCAGTAGCTGGGTGCGGGGAGGTCTCGGAGCATGCGCAGTGCCAGTAGCTGGGTGCGTGGAGGTCTCGGAGCATGCGTGGACCCCAGTGCTGGCCTTGCCTTGCCTTCCCTTCCCTCCAGCGGCTGCCGGCTCCGCTCTGCTGGTGGAGGTGGCAGTGAATCCGGCTCTGAATCAGGCACTGACGTTGCAACGGGCCGGCGGGCGGGCGGGCTCAGCACGTTTCCTCGGTTCATCGCTCTGCTCTGCACGATGGGGAGGAGGAAGAACAGGCCCAGAAACCGGGAAAACACGGACCTGAAGCCCGTAGGTATTAACCCACCCGGGCTGGCGCGGCCCCGGCGGCCCAGGCGACCCTTCAATGCGCCCGGGGCACACACGCTTGATCTGCTCCCTTCAGCTCACAACAACAGCGGCAACGTTTGTCTTTCAGACGAACCACGCAAACTGACCATAAATATTCTTTGCTTTAACTGATAGTTTCGAGCTTTTACCCCATAGACTCTGGTTTAATTCCACGTTGCTGATACGGATCATGTTGGTGTTAACGTATCATCTGTTACAACTTTAATAACGGTTCCCTCTAAACGTCAAAGTAAACCGACACGCAGCCAATAATTGGGGATTAAAGTAGTGTATTGTATTAACCAAATTGTTTGGACTCAAGATGCGATTTGGTTGTCTGCTTTAATGCAAGAACATGTGCTTAGCCCAAACCTTCGTGTGTCGATGTATATTTTAATATATTGGTCATCTCTGGTGCCATGCAAAATATGCTTTACATCATAACTATGGTAAAGATTGGAGTATTTGTTCCGTAATTGAACGTGTTGCTATTTCCTTAAAGTTGGCGATTCTTTGATTTTGCAGGGTTGGGGAGCAGGCTACCAAGAAATTATTAAAGAAAATAAGCTATATGAAGAATATTACCAAAGACTAAAGATTGTTCCTGAGGGAGAATGGGATCAGTTTATGGCAACCATGAGGGAGCCATTGCCAGCCACTATTCGGATAACTGGATACAAGAGGTAACTGAAGTAGAAGATAAATTATCTGAATTTTGCAGTTGCAATTTGCAGCAGTGCTATTAGTATGCACTATTATTAAATTAGGCTGGATGTCAATACCTGCATCCTGTACATATGACTTTAATAGAAAATCAATGTTTCTTTCTGTGCTGGCCTGCCCTGTCAAAAGCAAAATTACACATGCTGAAATTCTGTGATCAAAACACTGGGCTGCACAGTAGCGCAAGTAGCAACTGCCTCGCATACCAGACCTGGGTTGATCCTTATCTTGGGTGTTGTGGAGTTTATATGTTCTCCCTGTGACCCCATGGGTTTCTTCCGGAGGTCCCACATCCCAAAGATGTGCAGTTTTGTAACTTAATTGGCTTCTGCAGTGTGTTGGGAGTGGATGAGAAAGTGGGAGAACCTAGAACTAGTGTGAATAGGTGATTGGTGTGCAGCCTGGACTCAGTGTACTGAAGGACATGTTTCTAAGTGTAGGAAAAAAACTGCAGATGCTGGTTTAAACCAAAGATAGACACAAAAAGTTGAAGAAAGGTCTTGACCCAAAACATCACCTATTCCTTTTCTCCAGAGTTGCTGTTTGACCTGCTGAGTTACTCCAGCTTTTTGTGTTTAGGACCTGTTTCCATGTGTCTAGGATCTGTATCGTTCAATTAATCAACAAAATGCTAGAAGTATTCTGCAAATTAGGCAGTATTTGTAAGAGTGGGACACAAAGTTAACATTTCATTGACTTGATTGCCTTCATTCCACAAAACCTCTTGCAAAAACATTTGCCCAGGGCATTTAGTGGAGAGTGGCAAATTAAGTCGAGTTAGTGACAAGAAGCTATGGTAAACAGTCAACCGGAATGATGGATAGGCTAGTCATGTTTTTTTTGTAACAGAGGAAAATAATTTGAAATGTATGAAATTCAGACCAGATGGAGTAAATATGAGTGGCATAAGGAACTGCAGATGCTGGAATCTTGAGCAAAACACAATGTGCTGGAATCACTCAGTGGGTCAGGCAGCAATTGTGGAGGGAATCAAAATGTATACTGTAGGTTATCCATTCCCTCCACAGGTGCCCCCCTGGTCAACTGAGTTACTTCAGCACTTTGTGTTAGAGTGATTGTGAATAGAACGTTTCTCTTTGACAAGGTGACAAAGTCAGAGGGTGTGGATTAAATTCAATTGCAATAATGGTTAGAGGGGAGATGACGAGGATTTTTTCACCTAAATGGACTGGAACGTTGTCTGAAAGGGTGATAGAGACAGAAAACCTCACATCCTTTCACAAGTAATTTAATGTTCAAATGAAGACCACTAACCTGTAAACAACGAACATAATGCTGGAAGGTATGATTAAGCTGTGTCCATTTTATGAACAAGTATAGAAGGGATGGACTGCATTGACTGAGTGTCCTAAATGTTGTACGATTCTGAGTACAGCCAAAATCATTTTTGAAACTGTTTCAACATTTTTCTCTATTCCTCTTTAAAGTCACGCAGAGGAGATTTTGCATTGCCTAAAAAACAAATACTTCAAAGAACTGCAAGATTTAGAAGTGGAAGGGCAAAAGATTGAGGCTCCACAGCCCTTGAGCTGGTAAGAAATGTACAAAAATATCAGTTCCATTGAAGTTATCTACTTGAGCAGATTGATTAAAATGAAAATTTCTCATGCAGGTATCCCAATGAATTGGCTTGGCATATTAACATTAGCAGGAAAATATTGAGGAAATCACCAGTCTTGGAGAAGTTCCATCAATTCCTTATTAGCGAGACTGAGTCTGTAAGTATTCAGGAATTATTAACTTTCGAATTCAGTCGACTAAGATGAAGAGCAAGTGTACAAGAGTGAAATTTTGTATTTTACTTAATACAGAGTTGTTGAGATCTTCAACAATCCTGCAAAAGGTATTGGGCTTGGATTCAAAGTAACCCTGTTAAAAAGGTTGAAATTGGATATCGCAACATCTTGCTTAGCTATGCACAATTGAGCACTGATTTGTTATAGTTATAGATTTGTTATAGTTATATTGTGAACTGAATAATCACTGGTATGTAACTCCTCTCCCATCCCTTCTCCCCTGTAATTTAGTGTAGAGTGAGCCATAAAGCAGACTTTGAGGGCTGAATGAATGAATGAATAAGTTAGCCAAGTATTCACATACAAGGAATTTGCCTTGGTGCTCCGCCCACAAGTGACAACATGACATACAGTGACGGTTAGGAATGACACATAAAACATTTAACATTAATAATAAAACATTATTGATTAAACATGTGAATTAAATAAAATACCAGAGCATAAGGAGACTACAGATTTTGGGGTATTGAGTAGAGCTATTACGCGTGGGGAGAAAAAGCTGTTTTTATGTCTGGCTGTGGCAGCTTTGACAGCCCGGAGTCGCCTTGCAGAGGGAAGTGATTCAAAGAGTTTGTGGCCGGGGTGAGAGGGGTCAGAGATGATCTTACTCGCTCGCTTCCTGGCTCTTGCAGTGTACAGTTCATCAGTGGAGGGAAGGTTGCAGTCAATAACCTTCTCAGCTGATCGGACGATTCGAGGCAGCCTCCGGATGTCGTGCTTGGTGGCTGAGCCAAACCAGATAGACCTTCAGCCCAGAGACATTAGGTTAGACAAACTAGGTACCAATGTCTGACTATGGGAGTGTGTATGGGGTTACCTGAATTGAACGGAATTGGGAGTCTGCCAGGTACCACCCACTGCGTCTAGACCTGAGGGACCCCCCCAGGGGCGAGAAAATGGGTGCCATGGGAAAATAGATGAGCCATGTTGTACTCTATGAACTCAATTTGTTCATTTGGCATTATTTTTGAGTGGTACCTTGTTCGTCTATATGCTAGCCCATTTTTTAGGCCTTGGTGGGGGGTCTAGCGGACCTTTTGCAGCGGGAAGAATGTCTGCCGTTTGTGTTGTTGATATAGGCGTGGCAGTGAGCACATCATGGGAGTGGATTTAAGTGGTACCTCACTCATCTATTTAGCACCCTTTTTTTGGCCCCTTGGGGGGGGGGGGTCCCCCAGTTCTAGATGCAGTGGGTGGTACCTGGCATACTCCCAATTCCGTTCATTTCAGGTGACCCCCCTACACAATCCCATACTCAGACGTTGGTACCTAGTTCATCTAACACAATGTCTCTGGGCTGAAGGTCTAAGACCATGATGGAGAAGGTGAGGACAGACTCTATGATGGCCTTTTAGAATTGGACCATCATTGCCTGTGGCAGATTGTGCATCCTCAGCTGCTGCAGGAAGTACATCCTTGGTTGTGCCTTTTTGACTGTGGAGTCGATGGTAGCCCCCTTTTAAGGTAGCCCTCCATTTAAGGTCCTTGGAGATGATGATTCCCAGGAACTTAAAAGACTCCACAGATGTGACTGGTGTTGTTGCTGGTGAGTGAGGGGAGGGGGAGCTCTCTTAAAGTCTACTATCAATTCCACTGCCTTAAGAGCATTGAGCTCCAGGTTGTTATGATGGCACCAGGACGCCAGCTATGTCACTTCCTGCCTGTAGGCAGATTCTTCCCCATCCTGGATTAGTCCAATCAGGGTTGTCGTCCGCAAACTTGAGAAGCTTGACAGAGGAGTCAGTGGAGGTGCAGTCATTGGTGTAGAGAGAATAGAGAAGAGGGGAGAGTACGCAGTCTTGCGGCGCTCCTATGCTGAGGGTTTGCAGGTCTGAGATGTGCTTTCCCAGCCTCACATGCTGCTTCCTGTTTGTCAAGAAGCTGGTGATCCACCGACAGAGGGGTTCAGGCACAGTCAACTCGGAAAGTTTGGAGTGTAGTAGCTCTGGCACAATGGTGTTGAATGCAGAGCTAAAATCAACAAACAAAATCCTCGCATAGGTCCCCTGGTGGTCTAGGTGTTGGAGGATGAAGTGCAGGCCCAGGTTGACTGTGTCATCCACAGATCTATTGGCCCGATATGCAAACTGCAGAGGGTCTAACGGGGTTTGTGATATTTTTCAGCTAGGCCAGCACAAGCCTTTCAAGGATCTTCCTGACTACATAGGTCAGTGCGACAAGCCTGTAGTTATTAAGTCCCTTTTTGGGTACAGGGACAATAGTGGAGACTTTGAAGCAGGCAGGGACAGTACAGGTTTGCAAGGACTGGTTGAAAATGTCTGTGTAGACCGGTGCCAGTTGTTCGGCACAGAGCTTGAGAGTAGAGGGGGAAACATTGTCCGGTCCTGGAGATTTACGGCTTTTCTGTCTTCTGAACAGCCTCTCCACCTCCTTTTTTTATTGTTGATGTTGGAGAAGTGAGGTGAGAGAACTGGGGTGAGAGATGTGGGACTCAGTGATGCAGCCTGGCCAGCAGAGTGAGTGCCAGGAACTGACAGCGGCTGCTCCATGTACAGACAAATCTCCTTGTTCCTGCATCTTGATGGAGATGACAGAAATTGTTGCTCTGTAGCATTCTATGTTTGGCTGCAGAGCTCTCTGGCCCAAAGATATCTTGATTGTAAAATGCTCAACAATGATGAGCTCACCGTTTATTATTACTAGTTTTATTATTTGGGAAGTGCTGGTGGAAGGTGGAGCCCTTACCGGACATATCTACAGTGATTGACCAACTGGGGCATTATGCAATGGTTGCCTGCGAACGATCATGTTGGGATAGGCTGGGGAATATAGTGTGGCTCCACATAACTAAGATGTGTGGTTGAGGGTGGCACCCTTGCTGGTAGAACAAATGAAGGCCATTGTGGTGGACTGACAGTACTTGTTCCATGTATTGCCAGAAGACATGAGAGAACTGTTCTGGTGCCAGTTGTGTGTTCCTTCTCATTTCTGGGATTATACCCTGAGTGATAAGTGAAGTAAGTATATACATGTGAAGAGAAAATTGCAGTATTATAGAAAGAAACACTGACATGTGAAACACATTGTGCAAACCTTACAAAGAACTGGTCTTGCTTTCCTCTGTGGTTTTTATAAAATTGTAACATTAAATATGCATGGAGTGAAGTTAAAAATGTCGACATCCTTTCAAAATTAACTTAATGGTTCTTTATCACCTTGTACTGTATCCCTTGTCTTTTTAGTTAGTTGAGTGGATCTTAGATTGTAAAATGTTTTCATGAAGATAATTGTTGCCTTCTTTCTCCAGGGAAATATCAGTCGGCAGGAAGCTGTCAGTATGATCCCTCCTTTGCTGCTTGATATCAAATCTCATCATAAGGTACGAAGGATGGAGTCTCACAGCTCAGAAATGGACCCATTGGCCCAACCATCTGTGCCGACCATCACGCACTTGTCGCCAATACAATTGTTTCCTTTTAAATTCCAATCAGCTACCATTCCCTGGCCTATAATTCCCCATAGCCAAATAACCCAACAACCAAAACATCTTTGAAAAACAGGAGAACACCCAAATACTCAAATCAGTCTCGCAGCTTCGGAGCCAAGGCGCAGCAATGCCAACTGCAGTAACAATGTACGGCTTTTTTTTTTGCTGTTCTGGAACACCTTTCAACAATATAGAACATAGATCAATACAGCACAGGAACAGGCTCTTCAGCCCACAATGTCCGTGCTGAACATGGTGCCAAGATCAACCCTTGTCTGTGAAGCTATGACACCTATGGCCTTTTCCACGCGTTTTGTTCAGTTTGATCAGATAGCAATCTTATTCTAGATTTTGTCCAATTTTCATTTACGAAGAGTGGTCAGCTTTGAGAAAATTTGCACCAATAACAATGCTCCTGATTATGTGGCAACATGCAAAACATAGTTTTTGCATGATATAGTTGCTAACTGGGTATTTGCTCCAAATATGTTCTGAAATAATTGACACGATGCTACGGGTCCGATTTCTCAAAGTAATAAATAGTAAATTTCCCCCAGGATATGGTCAAGAAAAAAAGTTGTCTGTTCTACAAAATATTTATTTCAAAATGTAAATTGATGCATTGTTTTTGTGCATACCTATATATTTGGGTACACATTAGCTTGAATTAATTTGTAAATCCATTGTGATTCTCGTGACACATATTTGTTCTTGTTAGATTCTTGATATGTGTGCAGCACCTGGATCAAAGACTGCTCAGCTGATTGAGATGTTGCATTCTGACATGAGTGTTGCTTTCCCAGGTAATAATTTTATGATGGGTGTTGGTTCAAATTTCTCAAAGTTGAATTCTTCAGTTCATTATCATAACTAAAGAGATCTTTGCTGTCAGCAAATATCTCCACGATTATTAGTAAATGTTTTCATAGCAGTGTTGTGATTAACTAGGAAAAATCTTTGAATCCTAAGCAATAAACAATACACAATAGGTGCAGGACTAGGCCATTCGGCCCTTCGAGCCAGCACCGACATTCAATGTGATCATGGCTGATCATCCACAATCAGTACCCTGTTCCTGCCTTCTCCCCATATCCCTTCGCTATCTTTGAGAGCTCTTTCTAACTCTCCCTTGAAAGCATCCAGAGAACCGGCCTCCACTGCCCTCTGAGGCAGCGAATTCCACAGACTCACAACTCTGTGTGAAAAAGTATTTTCTCAGCTCTGTTCCAAATGGCTTATCCCTTAATCTTAAACTGTGGCACCTGGTTCTGGACTGCCCCAACATCGGGAACATGTTTCCAGCTAAACAAACTGCTGTTGGAGCTCAGCAGGCCAGCCATCATCTGTGGATGCTGCCTGACACGATGAGTTCCTCCAGCTTTGTTCATCTTTGCTCCAGATTATAGCACCTGCAATCTTTTATGTTCCTATTATGAGTTCTAGATTAACATGAAAAGGCAATTTTTCACAGCTGCTTGCATTACAAAATTTGTTTGATTTTAGTGTTTGTGTTGTAGCTTATAACATTAATTTTATATTTCAAAAATTGCATTAAAGTTGACATTTTAAAAATGCTTACAGTAGAAAGCCCAGCGACAAAAGGACAGTCAAATTTTAAATGTTTTTGTTCCTGAATTTGATGGCAATGGGTTGTACACAAGCAGGTTTTTTGTCGACCACATCTGCCTTCCCTTGGCCATAGTAGGTCATCCCGCATTGGTCCCGGCGCGGCTTTCTGCTGGGAGGTTGGTTTCAATCACATGCCTGACTACTTGCAGCAAAGGAGCTGTCTCAGGAGGAGACAACCTGTTGTTCTCACAGAACTGCTTTGATACCCAGTCAGGCTCAGTGTTCAAGTTCATCAGATGTCAATGTTACTAAGTGTGTGGACACCTTTTACATTCACAAACATTGAGAAACACTAGGAATCTGTTAATAAAACTTTGTTTTAAAAATGTTTTTTTGTTGATTGGCCATAAAAAAAAACCTACTGAAAATACTTTCACGCTGAAAAAAAGTCCGGGGGGTGGGGGGGCGAGAGGCCAGGGAAATAAATGGGAAAATAACGTCACTCTTTCATGGCAGCCACCTTGCCCATTTTGGACAAGGATTGTCACACTTGGGCAGTTTTCGCCTAATGGAGGCTTTCTATCCTGACATCTAGGAAGCCTGTGTAGGTGCATGCTGGCCTATTAGACTACATGAGGCGTCCACTGGAACCGCTTCAATAATGGCAAGGTGCACGATGTTGACACTGACTTAGGCCCTTAGCAGAGTTGGAAGGCACTAGTAGCACATGGGCTCCTTGGAAACTCCTGCCCCAGTGGGTTCATAAGATCTGTCACAATTAATTTTCATAGAACATTGTTTGCTATATTTCACATATACAGTGCCCTTCATAATGTTTGGGACAAAGACCCATCATTTATTTATTTGCCTCTGTACTCTACAATTTGAGATTCGTAATAGAAAAAAATCACGTGGTTAAAGTGCATCGTCATATTTTAATAAAGGCCATTTTTTTATACATTTTGGTTTCTTCATGTAGAAATTACAGTGATGTTTATACATAGCCCCTCCCCTCCCCTCCCCCACCCATTTCAGGACAACATAATCTTTGGGACACATCAATATGTAAATTAAAGTAGTCATGTTTAGTATTTTGTTGCATATCCTTTGCATGCATTGACTGCTTGAAGTCTGCGATTCATGGACATCGCCAGTTGCTGGGTGTCTTCTCTGGCGATGCTCTGCCAGGCCTGTATTGCAGCCATCTTTAGCTTATGCTTGTTTTGGGGGCTAGTCCCCTTCAGTTTTCTCTTCAGCATATAAAAAAGCATGCTCAATTGGGTTCAGTTCGGGTGATTGACTTGGCACTCAAGAATTGACCATTCTTTAGCTTTGAAAACCTTGTTGTTGCTTTAGCAATATGTTTGGAATCATTACCTTGCTGTAGAATTAACTGGGGGCCAATGAGTTTTGAGGCATTTGTTTGAACTTGAGCAAATAGGATGTGTCTATACACTTCCGAAATCATTATGCTATTACCATCAGCAGTTGTATCATCAATGAAGATAATGAGCCAGTACCTTCAGCAGCCATACATGCCCAGGCCATAACACCCCCAACACCGTGTTTCACAGATGAGTTGGCATGCTTTGGATCTTGGGCAGTTCCTTCTCTCCTCCATACTTTGCTCTTGTCATCACTCTGATGTGCGTGAATCTCCGTCTCATCTGTTCACAAGACCTTTTTTTTCCAGAACTGTGGTTGCTCTTTTAAGTACTTCTTGGCAAAGTGTAACCTGGCCATCCTATTTTTGCAGCTAACCAGTGGTTTGCATTTTGCAGTGTAGCCTCAGTAATTCTGTTCATTAAGTCTTCTGCGGACAGTGGTCATTGACAAATCCACACCAGACTCCTGAAGAATGTTTCTGATCTGTCGGACAGGTGTTTTGAGGATTTTCCTTCTTTATGGAGAATTCTTTGTCATCAGCTGTGGAGGTCTTCCTTGGCCTGCCAGTCCCTTTGGGATTCGTAAGCTCACCAGTGCTTTCTTTCTTCTTAATGATGTTCCACACAGGTGATTTTGGTAAGTCGATGGTTTGGCTGGTGTCTCTAACAGTTTTCTTCTTGTTTCTCAGTCTCATAATGGTTTCTTTGACTTTCATTGGCACAACTTTGGTCCTCGTGTTGATAAACAGCAATAAAAGTTTCCAAATGTGATGGAAAGATTGGAGGAAAGTCTAGGTGCTGAGAGCTCTCTGATACCTGCATTAAGGAGGCAATTAAACACACCTGAGCAATTACAAAGACCTGTGAAGCCATGTGTCCCAAACATTATGGTGCACATGGGGGGGGACTCTATACACAGCTGTAATTTCTACATGGTGCAACCTAAATGTATTAAAAAATTCCCTTTAATAAAACCTGACAATGTGCATTTTAACCACATGTGATTTTTTTTTTCCTATTACAAATCTCAAATTGTGGAGTACAGAGGCAAATAAATAAATGATGGGTCTTTGTCTCAAACATTATGGAGGGCAGTGTAATGTAAATTGCTTTAGTGAAGCAATTGTTGATGACTGGTGAAAATATTAGCAGACCTTTGTGTTTCCAGAATAAAATAGCCCTTCCTAATTCTACTATTAATAAAATTAGTATTCTTGCTGTCAGAATATTTCCGATACTGCTATTTTATTGTGCCTGGTAATGTATACTGGGGAAGCATAAAGTTGAAAATTCATGCAGAATCTTGGGTGAGGATATAGCTCTGGAACAGGCATAATGCTTTCAATAGTTTAGCATATACAGCATAAGATGTAAAAATACAAATTAACACTTTTTTGGAACTGTGATATTTATTATATTTTGTTTTGGGAATTTGGATGTCAATTTTCAAGTTATTAAAACAACATACATTTAAGCAGGACCAATTAAATGCAGTTTTGGCAAATAAGATAGACAATCTCAAATGTGGCCATCAATTGTTACCAAAACAATGCAGGACCATCTGCCTGGGGTAATGAAAGCGAACTTTTATGGTGCATTATTGTTCTTTTTGTATAAGCATCCTATTTTTGGTATTGCATTCTGTTGAATGCTTTGAAATCTGATACTGGATAATGTTATTGGGAATGTTTAATGGCTGGAATAATCAATGGAGCTAGAATCTGAAAATTTAAATCTTGAACAGTTCATTCAATATTTACTAACTTGTAATTGTTCAGTCTTGGATGGCAAGCTTCTGCTATTGTTTCCTTTTTGTTTTTAGAGGGTTTTGTAATTGCAAATGATGTGGATAACAAGCGCTGTTACCTGCTGGTTCATCAATCAAAGCGCTTGCATAGCCCTTGTATTATGGTCGTTAATCACGACGCATCAAACATTCCGAGGTTGCATATGGTAGATGCTGATGGCCAACGAAGCATTCTCTTCTATGACCGCATTTTGTGTGATGTCCCATGCAGGTACTTTTTTATGGTGTGAATACTATTAATGTATTAGTCTTCTTGTCTGAGAATTATACTTTCAGTGCAGCTAAATATCTATTCTAGTGCATGTAAAAAAAATCCCGGTCATGATTTATTTCTCTCAGAACCTCATCTCTAAATTACTTCTCTTTTATGAGATGGAAGAAATGTGTAAAAGTATATTTTGGGTATCATACCTTGCACTATATATAATATTCCTTATAAAGGGCCAGTCCCACTTAGGCGACTTTTCAGCGGAGTGCCTGCGACCTTCTAACTCGAGGCACTCACCTGAAAAACCGCCCTCATCTGGAACGGCGACCGTCAGAGCGGAATGCACACGCAAAAACGGCGCCCAGGAAAAACGGCCGAGCCAAGGTCATACAGTCACACACCGTTATGAAGAGGATGGTTAAAGACTGCTAGCACAGTGTACAGTAAGTCCTTTGAAGAGGATGGTTAAAGACTGGGGGTTACAGTAAGTCCTTTAAAAGAGCGGGGGGGGGGGGTCGGTTTTCCTTGGTTCTGAAAACTGGTGCTTTTTTCCCCCCCAATGACCCAATGAAAATGCCCGGTCAGCAAAGGAGATTAACTAACTACCCACGACTACCTACAACGACATGGCGACCCCACTACCACTGAACCTACGACTACAAAAGTATCGATTTTTTCCATGGCGACCAATTTTTGGTCGCAGAAAATGTTTCAACATGTTGAAAAATTTGCTGCGACCATACTTAGGCCGCGACTAGTTCCCAGCACCAAGATTCAAGAGTTTATTGTCATGTGTCCCTGTAAAACAATGAAATTCTTGCTTTGCTTCAGCACAACAGAACATAATAGACATTGACTACAAAACACATGAATAAATAAACTGATAAAGTGCAAATAACAAATAATGAGTTATTAATGTTCAGAGTTTTGTCCGAGCCAGGTTTAATAGCCTGATGGCTGTGGGGAAGTAGCTGTTCCTGAACCTGGTCGTTGCAGTCTTCAGGCTCCTGTACCTTCTACCTGAAGGTAGCAGGGAGATGAGTGTATGGCCAGGATGGTGTGGGTCTTTGATGAGACTGCCAGCCTTTTTGAGGCAGCGACTGCGATAAATCCCCTCGATGGAAGGAAGGTCAGAGCCGATGATGGACTGGGCAGTGTTTACTACTTTTTGTAGTCTCTTCCTCTCCAGGGCGCTCAATTTGCTGAACCAAGCCACAATGCAACCGGTCAGCATGCTCTCTACTGTGCACCTGTAGAAGTTAGAGAGAGTCCTCCTTGACAAACCGACTCTCCGTAATCTCAGGAAGTAGAGGCACTGATGAGCTTTCTTGATGATTGCATTAGTGTTCTCGGACCAGCGAACGTGTGGATCATGCGGCGAGCGCAGAGCCTCCTGCACTCGCCTAAAAAGTCGCCTAAGTGGGACAGTCCCTTAAAAGCATGCTTGCCTTGAAAATGAAATTTCAACTAAATTAGCTATTTATGAATGTTAAAGGCTGTCAGTGGATTGTTCCTAGGTAATGGAGAGAGGTGAATAAAGGCAAAAACTCTTCCTCTAAATATTGCACCTGTCTGTACCAGACATTGACTTTACTGTGGTGCTGAACAGTTTTCATTTCCCATTAAATTACATCTCTCTCATCCTGAGGAAAGTAAAGCAGTACAGGTAAATAATGTAGTTGAAAAATCACACAAGCTGCTTTTGTTAATTGGATAAAGCACAATATAGGAGGAGGGAGGTTTTACTGGAATTGTATATTGTACTTTAGGCCACACATGCAGATGGGTTTAGTTTTGGACACTATATTACAAGAAAGTTATTTTATTGAATTGGATATGCATCAGGTTTCTTTGGAATAGAGGAAGCTGGGGTCTGCATAATCGAAGTCTGGAAAATCATGAGACACCTAGCTAGAGAAAATAGGAAACCGTCCCTATTTCTTCTAGTTGAAGATCAAAGCTAGGGGCTGAGCTAATTAGTAATTGTGAGAAGGGGGGTGAGTTTTTTTTTTCCATACCTGAAACACTGCTGGAAAGAGTGGTGGAAATCAAGAACCCTCAGCACATTTAAAAAGTGCAAAGATTTCGAACAATGAACTTCAAGGTTGTGGCCCCAGTATTGGCTGGGTAGAATTTATTCCTTCTGGCATTGAAATGATGGGCCAAATGGCCTCTTAAACCTTGTATGATTTTTTTTGTATATTTTGGTATAGCTTGCTCACTTGAGTGGAATTCAGATAATAGTTTAAATTTGGGGTTCTGCACATGTGTGTCTGTTAACCATTCCTTCTGAATTTTGAGAATACTCTTAATGATTACAGTGGGGATGCAACCTTAAGAAAGAATATTGATGTGTGGAGAAAGTGGACAACTAGCAACAGTCTACAGCTGCATGGGTAAGGCAAGCTGCCTGTGAGGAGCAGCTTGATTCATCTACATTTATTTCTAAAAGAGGTGGGCTCTTTTCGATCCAATACATTAGCACCAACGACAATTGTACAAAGTTCTCCGAGGCTGCAGTTATCTGTTTTAAATATGTGACATATTTTGGTCTATTGAAGATCATTCTATGCTTTCAGCTGATCGCATGTACTCTCCTTACAAGCTTATGGTTAAATGAAGATAGCTTTTTTACCCATAGTATATGCTGTTGTAAATTAGACTAAATAAGACTCAATAAAAACAACAGTTGCTTCACACAGAACAGTTTTCGTACCTGGATTATGTAAAATAACACACTAGGATTTCATAACGGTAAGCTGGTTTTCAGACATGTAAATTATAAAAACCTTATAACTAATTGACAGATTCACCAGCAACTGACTAAATTATGGAAGCTTTTAACTTTTCAAAAAGTCCTAAGTCTGCTTGGATTTTGTTCTTGCTTTATGTATTGATCCTTAATTTTTGTATGCTTCATTCTGGTTAACTGGGGTAATTTGTGAAGCAAATTTTTTAACAGTTTTTTTTTTAACGCTGTCCAAGTTTACAGCAGAGAATTGCAATTCGTGGTGTGGAACAGTTGACTGTTGGAGGAAGGATGGTCTATTCTACCTGTTCTCTGAATCCTATTGAAAATGAAGCTGTGATATCAGCTATTCTTGAAAAGAGTGAAGGTGAGCCTTTCCACTGTAGTACAGTTGTGAAATGTAAAGTTGTGGACTGGTCTTGTGAGCTAAAATTCTGTATTCGAGCTCAACTTTAAAATGGTATAATTTATCTGAAAAGAATACTTGCATGTTGAAAAATATTATAACTATTATAAAAAATATTATTCCGTTCTTGGGATCTAGAACCTGTAATTAAACATATTGCATAATTTATTCGTTCGCTCATGTGTCAGACGACACATAACTCACTGTTGGCTTCTGTCGTTGTCGTCCAACATGTTGACAGAATTGGTCACCCGACGTGTCACATAGAAACATAGAAACATAGAAATTAGGTGCAGGAGTAGGCCATTCGGCCCTTCGAGCCTGCACCGCCATTCAATATGATCATGGCTGATCATCCAACTCAGTATCCCGTACCTGCCTTCTCTCCATACCCCCTGATCCCCTTAGCCACAAGGGCCACATCTAACTCCCTCTTAAATATAGCCAATGAACTGGCCTCAACTACCCTCTGTGGCAGAGAGTTCCAGAGATTCACCACTCTCTGCGTGAAAAAAGTTCTTCTCATCTCGGTTTTAAAGGATTTCCCCTTTATCCTTAAGCTGTGACCCCTTGTCCTGGACTTCCCTAACATCGGGAACAATCATCCTGCATCTAGCCTGTCCAACCCCTTAAGAATTTTGTAAGTTTCTATAAGATCCCCTCTCAATCTTCTAAATTCTAGAGAGTATAAACCAAGTCTATCCAGTCTTTCTTCATAAGACAGTCCTGACACCCCAGGAATCAGTCTGGTGAACCGTCTCTGCACTCCCTCTATGGCAATAATGTCCTTCCTCAGATTTGGAGACCAAAGTCACGGAGTACATCGTGTCGTCATTTCCCGGGGATCGCCACAAGGATGCTTCTGTCATGATCCCCGCATTATTTATTAATGGCTTGAGATGGGGGAAGGGAGCCTCCATGTTAATTTTTCAGGTTTTGCTGGGAATAATTTAATTTTATAAATGTAATTTATAAAAAACGTAATATGCATGCTTGATGTTTATTTAATATGAGAGATTAGATGACAAAGGTTATTTGTTATAGGAACTCTGGAGTTGGTTGATGTTTCATCTGAATTGCTAGGATTGAAGCGAATGCCTGGTTTAACAACATGGAAGGTAATTCTACAGAGCTGGGAATCTTTCTTTCCCTATTCAAGATGTGGTAAAGCAATATGGTATCTTTATGTAAGCTGTGAAAGCTTTGTGGTCATTAAAGTTCAGTGAATATTGGAAGCCAGTGTCTTCTAAACTTGCCACTGATGAGAAAGCTTACATTTGAATTCCATTCTCGACTGACTGGTACATGCTTATTCTTAATGTTCTTTCACCGTGTTGGTAGTAGGGTATCGGGAGAGAGAATTGGTGGTGGGGTACATGAAAATGAGGAGCATGGAGGTTTTGTTTTTTTTTAGTTTGTACTGGTTCACACATTGAGAGTTGTTTCTTCGATTGTATGCTCATAAAATCCATTTGCTCTCAGGTAATGACAAGAGAAGGTCATTGGTATGATGAGTGGTCAGACGTGCCAGAGAACAAACACACCCAGATCCGCCCTACAATGTTCCCAATTAAAGACCCTCAAAAGCTCAAAATAATGAATCTGGAACGATGGTTAGTTGTGGCAAGTTCTTACAATACTGCAAGTACAATTTATACAATATTTAAACATGCAAGTAAAATTATAACATTGAAATAATAATATCTAAATAGGATGTAATTCATGTATTTGAAACTAGCTTGGAACTAACCTTGGCCATGTCCATGATTTTCTAAAGCCTCAATTTCTTTACAAAAATTAACAAGGGGTTTTCATCCACCTTGTCATTGGTTTAATGTGAATATGATGTAGCAGTGCATTAATTAATAAATAAGACTAATTTGAAATATGGCACTTTATGGAGTCAACAATTTTAAAATGCTTTTGAATCGCGTACCTAAAACTGTTCATGCTGTTAGCTAATTTCTGTTAAGTTAATCGCATGTGTACACATTAAAACATTACCCTGGTCTTGAGTTTGCCAAAAATGTAATTTTAATATTAACATTTTGCTGTAAATGCTTGAATTAGATTTTGACATGCATTACCAGGTTGAAGAAAACTAAAATTAGACAAGTGAGTGAAATGTTTTTGTCAGACAGAATATCTAAAACTCCATGGTTCCTTTCTACTTGATTGGCATTTTGATTATGTGAAGATCATATGCAGTTGATGTTTGTATGTTTAAGTATTAGCACGAGCTTTGAAAGGTTTTGCATAATCATTGGCTTACATGAAATAAATCGTGGAGCAAGATTCAAATTTCACTTATCCAATAATTCAATTTTCTGGTAGCATTAGGGTTCTACCTCATCATCAGAATACTGGGGGCTTCTTTGTAGCTGTTCTGGAGAAAAGGGCGCCAATGCCATGGAACAAGAGGGAACCGAAGGTAACTGTCATCACTTAGTTAATCTTGGAGGCCATTTAAAAAAAAAAAAAATTCGTAACTCTATTCGAGCTTATACTGATCCACTAAAATGGCCCTTGCTTACATTTGTTGGACAAAATGTTTTGAAGTAAGTTATAGTTACAATTTTCCAATGTTCCAATTGGAGGAAACTTTCTATCAATCAATGCTACCTGTTAGACAAGCAAATGGGAAGTTTGGAGTTGGTAGAAAGTTCAAGAGAAGTGACTGAGGTAGTTGAGCATCACAGTGTATGTGGAAGGTAGACAAAAATGCTTGCGACACTCAGCGGGTGAGGCAGCATCTATGGAGCGAAGGAATAGGTGACGTTATGGGTCGAGAACCTTCAGAAGAAGGGTCCCAACCCGAAACGTCACCTATTCCTTTGCTCCACAGATGCTGCCTCACCCACTGAGTTTCTCCAGCATTTTTGTCGACCGTCGATTTTTCCAGCATCTTCAGGTATGTCTTAAACAATGTATGTGGAAATTACACTACTTTTCCATGATGCTGGCTTGGAACAGCATATGATTGGATGATAGGAACCAAAAATCGATCTTTAGCAACCCCCTGTAATGTTATTGCTGATGATCAACTGGCTGCAGCTGGTTAGAATGGAGTTGAACCTTATGAGCGTGTTCCCATTCACTGACTTGATTGAGACGTGTTGGAATAGAAGGCTGCGTCCAATGTTTAAGATGTTATATGCAGGTTAAGAAGTACGAAGTGGGATTCATTACGTGTCACGATATTTGCTCTTGGTATGATCGCAGTTGTTTGAATTGCAAAGAAGGGTGGAATTTGGATTGGAGCGATTCATACAAGTGGTTCTTAATGATGTGGGTGCTGATCTGAGGACATGAAGAAGAAGGAGAAGAAGAAGAAAACGTTTGTGGTTTGATGATGGCTGACAGGGTAGAAGTTCTAAATTTTGGTTTTGAAAAATACAGTGATGACTGCACTTTGAAGCAGAGAGAAAGCAGTATTTCAGGGGAGAGAACGTTTTGCAAAATCTGCTGACATTGGCTTTGAAAAGCAGTCAGGTGGTCAGTAAATTAGTCGGAATAAGATTGAGAGAGTAGGAATTGGGTTGCAAACAAAATGAGTGTCAAATAAGCAAGAGGATAAATGAAAAAAAAACGAAGTTGCAGGATTAATATTGCAGGTTTAAGGTGGAGTGGGTAATAGATATTTTTTTTTAATTGTTCAATAGGGCCAGGAAAGGAAGTAATATGAATACATTATTAGTGACAGCAATCCAAGAGCTCCTCATAGGTGTAATTGGGAATAGAGATAGAGTAGCTCGATATTTTAAAATAATTAGGGAACTCAGCAATTCCAGCTGATCCTGAAATGGCAGGTTGGAAAGATTGGACCAGAGATGAGTTGTACATTGAAGCGCAATGAGAGATGACTTAGTAGAGAAGCATGTTGGCTGATATATTATGAGTGATGATGAGGCTCGAGAAGCATGATGACAGCCAGTGAGAGCGAATGAGGGTTTTTTAAAGGATCATATTTAAAAATAAATAAGATTGTTAAGAGGAAAGAGGTAGAATATATATAAGGAAAGGTTGGGTTGCTGCTCATGATGAATTCCTCAGGGATTTTGGAAAAAGTCAGAAGAGTGACAGGCAATCTACATGCTTATTTAACATGTTTTTGTTTTTATTCAGTTGCGACACAAAGCAGAAATGGTTAATCCTTCAGCTGAAGGTGCTGATGAAAAATCTGCAGCAGTGGATGAAACTAAAATAACTGATGGTGAAGAATCATTGGACAATAAGGAGAGTATTTTTTGGTAAGTTAGACACTGGTGCATGGAATTTATCAAGCATTTTGTTCTAAAATAGTGATTGGAGTAAACATCGCACAGTATTTGGAACCTTTTAAGCAATGGGCAACATTTGTACTGACGTAGAATTATGTGATATTGTGCCCTTTCAATCTGAGCTAACTCATCAACTTTACATTGGCAGAGGCAAATCACAAAAACTTTTGCAGTGTTAATAAAACTTAGGGTGAATTTCTTTAGCTGCATCTTTGTGTAGTAGCTTGTTTCAGAATATTTTCATGTAATGCTTCCACGTTTGCATTTATGACTTCTCGTTTTGAAATATTTTTAACTCCATACGCTATGTGAGTCTGCAGCCAGATTTCATCTATTTAAAATAATTGAAAAGTGATTCTTTGTTCATGGTGAAAAGAATAAACGGATATGAAAACTGCAGTTTTTTAATAAATATTTCAGTGTAATTCCTGTTTTTTTTGTTGTTTTTTTTTTACTTCAGTCCACCACCATCAAAGAAAATGAAATTATTTGGGTTCAAAGAAGATCCGTTTGTCTTCCTGAATGAAGATGATCCAATATTTCTCCCAATACAGTAAGAATCTTTTGAAAATTGTCATCCTGTTTTACTGAGAAGAATTGGTATGGCCAGTGATTATATTTTGTTTAGAGTCACTGAATTTCTTTTGTCCATCTCATTCACTTTCAACTGGAATATGTTGATGTTTTGGTGAAAGGCCATCAAATTGAAAAGTTAACTCTGTTTCTCTCTCCACAGTCGCTACCTGACCTGCCTATTTACAATATTTTCTGTTTTGTTTAATATTTGAACCATTCTCGGTATTTTACTTTTGAAATGTGATCTGTATTGCATTGGACTACTGGGGGTTGGGGGGGGGGGGGTGCGGTGCAGAGAGGAGGCACTGAAGAGAGAGACTTCCAAATTACTTTGATTCATTTTGGGGAGAAATCACTCTTTGACTTTCTTACAGAGATTGTTAGCATATGGTGTTTGCAGCAGCAGTACAAGATTATGACTACTGTGGAAGTGGGTGAAGGGCAGAGTTGTTGGTACAAGGGCAGTTTGGGATGAAAAAATATACAATATTGCAAACCCAGAATTTCATATAGATATAGTGTTACTATATCCATATCATTAATAACTGTTGACTACCCAGCTGAAGTAAAACCTTAGCATGTAACTTTTCAACATAATTGTATAAGTGTTGTAAAAACAAGCCTGAAGGCTTTGTGTCTCAATGCAAGGAGCATTTGTAATAAGGTGGATGAGATAAATGTGCTGATAGTTATTAATGAATACGATATAGTTGGGATCACGGAGACATGGCTCCAGGGTGACCAAGGCTGGGAGCTGAACATCCAGGGATATTCAATATTCAGGAGGGATAGACAGAAAGGAAAAGGAGGTGGGGTAGCGTTGCTGGTTAGAGAGAAGATTAATGCAATAGGAAGGAAGGACATTAGCTTGGAGGATGTGGAATCGATATGGGTAGAGCTGCGAAACACTAAGGGGCAGAAAACGCTAGTGGGAGTTGTGTACAGGCCACCTAACAGTAGTAGTGGAGTTGGGGATGACATCAAACAGGAAATTAGAAATGCGTGCAACAAAGGTAAAACAGTTATAATGGGTGACTTCAATCTACATATAGATTGGGTGAATCAAATTGGCAGGGGTGCTGAGGAAGAGGATTTCTTGTAATATATGCGGGATAGTTTTCTAAACCAACATGTAGAGGAACCAACGAGAGAGCAGGCTATTCTAGACTGTGTATTGAGTAATGAGTATGGGTTAGTTAGCAGTCTTGTTGTGCGTGGCCCTTTGGGCAAGAGTGACCATAATATGGTTGAGTTCTTCATTAGGATGGAGAGTGACATAGTGACATGTATAAGGGGTAAGAATGTTGCAAAAACAAGCCTGAAGGTTTTGTCTCAATGCAAGGAGCATTTGTAATGTGGATGAGATAAATGTGCTGATAGTTATTAATGAATATGACATATGTTGACATAGTGACATTCAGAAACAAGGGTTCTTAACTTAAAGAAAGGTAACCTTGAAGGTATGAGACGTGAATTGGCCAAGATAGACTGGCCAATTGATTCTTAAAGGTTTGACGGTGGATATGCAATGGAAGGCATTTAAAGACCGCATGGATGAACTACAACAATTGTTCATCCTAGTTTGGCAAAAGAATAAATCAGGGAAGGTAGTCCATCCGTGGATAATGAGGGAAATCAGGGATAGTATCAAAACAAAAGATGAAGCATACAAATTAGCCAGAAAAAGCAGCCTACCAGAGGACTGGAGAAATTCAGAGTCCAGCACGAAGGGCTTAATTAGGAAAGGGAAAATAGATTATGAAAGAAAACTGGCAGGGAACATAAAAACTGACTGCAAATGCTTTTATAGATATGTGAAGAGAAAAATATTAGTTAAAACAAATGTAGGTCCCTTGCAGTCAGAAACAGGTGAATTGATCATGGGGAACAAGGACATGGCAGACCAATTGAATAACTACTTTGGTTCTGTCTTCTCTAAGGAAGACATAAATAATCTGCCGGATATAGCAGGGGACCGGGGGTCAAATGAGATGGAGGAACTGCGTGAAATCCAGATTAGTCGGGAAGTGGTGTTAGGTAAATTGAATGGATTAAAGGCCGATAAATCCCCAGGGCCAGATAGGCTGCATCCCAGAGTACTTAAGGAAGTAGCCCCAGAAATAGGGGATGCATTAGTGATAATTTTTCAAAACGCTTTAGATTCTGGAGTAGTTCCTGAGGATTGGAGGGTAGCTAATGTAACCCCACTTTTTAAAAAGGGAGGGAGAGAGAAAATGGGGAATTACAGACCAGTTAGTCTAACATCGGTAATGGGGAAAATGCTCAAGTCAGTTATTAAAGATGGGATAGCAGCACATTTGGAAAGTGGTGAAATCATTGGACAAAGTCAGCATGGATTTATGAAAGGTAAATCATGTCTAACGAATGTTATAGAATTTTTCGAGGATGTAACTAGTAGAGCGGATAAGGGAGAACCAGTGGATGTGTTATATCTGGACTTTCAGAAGGCTTTCGACAAGGTCTCACTTAAGAGATTAGTATGCAAACTTAAAACACACGGTATTGGGGGTTCAGTGTTGATGTGGATAGAGAGCTGGCTGGCAGACAGGAAGCAAAGAGTAGGAGTAAACGGGTCTTTTTCAGAATGGCAGGCAGTGACTAGTGGGGTACCACAAGGCTCAGTGCTGGGACCCCAGCTATTTACAATATGTATTAATGATTTGGAAGAGGGAATTGAATGCAACATCTACAAGTTTGCGGATGACACTAAGCTGGGGGGCAATGTTAACTGTGAGGAGGATGCTAGGAGGCTGCAAGGTGACTTGGATAGGTTGGGCAAGTGGGCAAATGCGTGGCAGATGCAGTATCATGTGGATAAATGTGAGGTTATCCACTTTGGTGGCGAAAAGTAGACTATTATCTGAATGGTGGCCGATTAGGAAAAGGAGATGCAACGAGACCTGGGTGTCATGGTACACCAGTCATTGAAAGTAGACATGCAGGTGCAGCAGGCAGTGAAGAAAGTGAATGGTATGGTAGCATTCATAGCAAAAGGATTTGATTATAGGAGCAGGGAGGTTCTACTGCAGTTGTACAGGGTCTTGGTGAGACCACACCTGGAGTATTGTGTGCAGTTTTGGTCTCCTAATCTGAGGAAATACATTCTTGCCATAGAGGGAGTACAGAGAAGGTTCACCAGACTGATTCCTGGGATGGCAGGACTTGTATGAAGAAAGACTGGATAGACTCGGCTTGTACTCGCTAGAAATTAGAAGATTGAGGGGGGATCTTATAGAAACTTACAAAATTCTTAAGGGGTTGGACAGGCTAGATGCAGGAAGATTGTTCCCGATGTTGGGGAAGTCCAGAACGAGGGGTTAATGTTTAAGGATAAGGGGAAGTCTTTTAGGACCGAGTTGAGAAGAACTTTTTTCACACAGAGAGTGGTGAATCTCTGGAACTCTCTGCCACAGAGGGTAGTTGAGGCCAGTTCATTGGCTATATTTAAGATGGAGTTCGATGTGGCCCTTGTGGCTAAAGGTGATCAGGGGGTATGGAGAGAAGGCAGGTACAGGATACTGAGTTGGATGATCAGCCATGATCGTATTGAATGGCAGTGGAGGCTCGAAGGGCCGAATGGCCTACTCCTGCACCTATTATCTATGTTTCCTTACGACCATGTAGCTCATTCTCTATTCACGAGATACTGATTTTTGAGCCAGGACATTCAAGAGTAATATTGGGATGAATGTCCCCACAAAAGGAAAGTGAATGTTTGGAATTATTTTCACCCGAAAGCCAAAGATCTTTGGACAGCTTTTGAATTTCTGTATATCCTGTCTGCGGTACTTCTGAAGTGAACTTAATCAGCAGGATTGGCATAGCTGACTAAACATACTGAGATATAATTATCTATTTCAATTTTGCATGAAGTGATTTGAATGAGACATGATTAGGTTTGTTTTATGTGCTGGTGCCCTGATAGACTTACTATTTTGAGCAAAATATAAACATATATTTGTCAATGTGATTTTTAAGGAATTTTTATCAAATGGATCCATCATTTCCAAAGATGAATGTCTTCACAAGGACACATGAGGGGAAGAAGCGTCATCTGTATATGGTTTCCAAGGAATTGAGAAATGTGCTTCATCATAACAGTGAAAGAATGAAGGTTTGTTTGCAAATTTTCCCGTCTACTTTAAAATTCAGATGCGTTGCACCGGTAGCCTTTGAAAATCATTGAATATTTTAGTTTGCCAAAACACATTTCTGTTTTTAGTGTCTTAATTTGTCCAGTATGTGATGTTCGACTGGAATTATTTTAAGACTTAAAACAAAATAAATTGCTGGAATCGATCAGCAAGTCAGATGGCATCTGTGGAAAGAAAGATGGTGTTAATTTTCCAGATCAAGATGCCTGATTTTTGTTTCAGATTTCCAGCACCTCCCGATTCTGATTCCGTTATTATTTTAAAACCAATTTTAGATACATTTATAATTTATTTATTACATTAAGCCTAAAAATATCAAATTAAATCTTGCAAATTTACAGTTAAAAATGGCCATTAAGTTTCTGAAACCCTTACTGTCTAGAAACACTTGTCTAATCCTCCCCCCTGACTTTTAACACATAGCATTAAAGTGCTCATTAAATGTTCTTCTCTTTCTTCTTGCGAATGAAACATAAACCAAAGGAGTAGTTAGATCTCAAGCCGGGTGTTGAGCAGCCAGGTTGTTGTGTCTGCCAGTCCCTGAGCTCCATTTGGTGGGTGGTAGAGCGGGCACCCAGAGATGACATGGTATTCCTTGCTGCCTGACAGAGTTCCAAGTCTCTACCTGCCACCTAGAATAAAACTAAATTCTTCTTGTCCATTCTAATTCTTCTGTTAATTGCCTTAAATCTATGGCCTCTACCATTAACCTCTTCTTAAGGAAAAACAGTTTATTTATTCAATTTCAATTTTATGCATCTTAATTAAATCTCACAACTTTATTTGTTTAAAAAAAAATGTAACTGTAGCCCAACACATTTCTCCTCTGACTAAAATGCAAACACACTTCTTAAAGTTTATTATAACCTCTGTGCTCTTTATTCTATGCCTCAGCCAACAAAGCACGATATCTCTGTGTACCCGGTAACCACTCTCGAATCATAGAGTGATACAGTGTGGAAACAAACCTAATTTGGCCATACTGGCCAACATGTCTCAGCTACACTAGTGCCACCTGCCCACATTTGGTCCATATCCTTCCAAACCTGTCCTATCCATGTACCTGTCTAACTGTTTCTTAAATGTTGGGATAGTCCCTGCCTCAACTACCTCCTCTGGCAGCTTGTTCCGTACACCCACCACCCTTTGTGTGAAAAGATTACCCCTCAGATTCCTATTAAAACGTTTCCCCTTCACCTTAAACCTATGTCCTCTGTTCCTCGATTCACCTACTCTGGCCAAGAGACTCTGTGCATTTACCCGGTCTATTCCTCATGATTTTATACACCTCAATAAGATTACCCCTCATCCTCCAAGGAATAGAGTCCCAGCCTAATCAACCCCTCCCTATAGCTCAGACCCCTAACAATGTAAGTCTTCTCTGTACCCATTCCAGCTTGACAACATCTTTCCCATCCCAAGACAATAGACAATAGCTGCAGGAGTAGGCCATTCAGCCCTTCGAGCCAGTACCACCATTCAATGTGATCATGGCTGATCACAATCAGTACCCCGTTCCTGCCTTCTCCCTTTATCCCCTGACTCCGCTATCTTTAAGAGCCATATCTAGCTCTCTCTTGAAAGTATCCAGGGAACTGGCCTCCACCACCCTCTGAGGCAGAGAATTCCACAGACTCACAGTTTTGAGTCATTTGCAAATTTGCTAATATTAATTGTAATCCATTATCTAAATCATTTATATTGTAAATAGCTGCGGTCCCAGCACTGAGCCTTGTGGTACCCCACTAGTCACTGCCTGCCAATCTGAATGGGACCCGTTAATCCCTACTCCTTGTTTCCTGTATGCCAACCAATTTTCTACCCATGTCAGCACTCTACCCCCAATACAATGTGCCCTCATTTTTCCCACTACTCTCCTATGTGGGACCTTATCAAAGGCTTTCTGAAAATCCAGGTACACTACATCCACTGGCTCTCCCGTGTCCATTTTCCTAGTTACATCCTCAAAAAATGCCAGAAGATTAGTCAAGCATGATTTCCCCTTCGTAAATCCATGCTGACTCAGACTGATCTTGTTACTGCTATCCAAACGTGCTGCTATTTCATCTTTTATGATTGACTCCAGCATCTTCCCCACCACCGATGTCAGGCTAACTGGTCTATAATTCCGTTTTCTCTCTCCCGCCTTTCTTAAAAAGTGGGATAACATTAGCTACCCTCCAATCCCAAGGAACTGATCCTGAATGTATAGAACATTGGATAATGATCACTAAAGCTTTCATGATTTCTAGGGCCACTTTTTAGTACCCTGGGATGTAGAACATCAGGCCCTGGGGATTTATCAGCCTTCAGTCCCATCAGTCTACCCAACACCATTTCCTGCCGAATGTCACCCCCAGATCCTCTAGCCACTAGTACATCAGGAAGATTGTTTGTGTCCTCCTTAGAGAAGGCGGATCCAAAGACACCCCCAATTTGTCGGCCTTTTTGCCTTCTGGGGTGTGTAGATGTACGCTCCCTCTGCTCCACTACCTCAGTACTTATGCTTGGGTGTATTTGCTTTTTTTGTCCTCTCCAATCAATTTTCCCTAATTTGAGGAAGGGCATTCTTGCTATTGAGGTAGTGCAGCGTAGGTTTACAAGGTTAACTCCCGGGATGACGGGACTGCTATATGCTGAGAGAATGGAGCAGCTAGGCTTGTACATTCTGGAGTTTAGAAGGATGAGAGGGATCTCATTGAAACATATAAGATTGTTAAAGGCTTGGACACGCTAGAGGCAAGAAACATGTTCCCGATGTTGGGGGAGTCCAGAACCAGGGGCCACAGTTTATGAATAAGGAGTAAGCCATTTAGAATGGAGACGAGGAAATACTTTTTCTCACAAAGAGTGGTGAGTCTGTGGAATTCTCTGCCTCAGAGGGCGGTGGAGGCAGGTTCTCGGGATGCTTACAAGAGAGAGCTGGATAGGGCTCTTAAAAATAGCGGAGTCAGGGGATATGGGGAGAAGGCAGGAATGGGATACTGATTGGGGATGATCAGCCATGATCACATTGAATGGCGGTGCTGGCTCGAAGGGCCAAATGGCTTACTCCTGCACCTATTGTCTATTGTCAAATAGAATTCCATTGATTCCTTGCTGGTGTCTGCAGCTTTTCTCCCCAGCATTCCCTCTCCACTTGTATTTCAAGTTGAATCAACAGTGGAGTTGGGAAGGGGAGTTGAGAATGTATTTCCTCTGAGTTATGCACACCTGGAACTTGTTGGTTGAAAGTAAATGCAGACAGCTCTCAACACATTTTAATGTTTTTATAAAATATAAAACTAGTAAAGGGAGAGATTGACAAACAAGATTGAAGCATATTCGTTTCTTGGACTTTATGTCTAATACATGGGTAAAACTATTCCTGATGAGTTGATTTATCATAAGTTTTCTTTGGCATCTAAAGGTTTAAAATTCAAACAACTTTCTGTTTTCCCCACATAATATCTACATGCATGCTTTTGCATTCTTAAATGAGCATTTAATTTTTAATGTTAAGCATGCTGTGATTTTTGGTAGGTGATCAACACTGGAATTAAAGTTTTGAGTCGCAATAATGATGGGGAGGAGTTTGGCTGTGCCTTCAGATTGGCACAAGAGGTATTGTTAATTTTTCATGTTTTAACATTTCTGTGATAATATTTCTATTTTAGATATTTTTTACCTGTGAATAACAACTATAACATTGAAATTATTAGCTTGTAGTTTATTATCAATACAGGTTAGGTTTTAAATTATGATTTTAAACTTCCCTAAAATTTGAAAATAATGAAAAATTAAGTGTGTACTTGTGTACAATTTCAACATCTATAACCAATTTTTGCAATACCTGTAAATGGTGTTATGATTGTGGTTTTAATTTGCTTTAACCATTACATTAATTGCTTTATTAGTATACATAGGCCTACCATCTACCCTGCTAAATATATTTAATATGTACTTTATGGAAACAAAAGAATGACTTAGGATCTTTGGAAAAATAAATATTGTATGACTAGAATTGTCTTTTGGTTTTGATACTTCAAGTTTACAGTCTATTCCAAGAAATTTCAATGCTTGCTGAATTTAAATTAACGATAGTGGTCATATTGTTAGTTGTAATGATTTCCATGTAAATTTACAAATAATGTTGTAGAATCTCCTATAAACCTAAATTAACCAAATATTTGTTAAAGTTTATTGTGCCTCAAAGCACAACTCTTGCCTGCTTTTTCTGTGGTGTCTGGTTCAATCCCATAATGCTACTTGGATTCTAGCCAAGTTTTGCATTTGTGTATAGATTTTTTACTGTGAACGTAAATGTGATGGGACATGGGCAAAGATTGCTCAATTTCTGGCAAGGAAAGTTTAGTTGTAAGGAAGATTCAAACTGATCATCAGGGTTTCAAGGAGACCATGCCAGAGAATCATCAATCAGTATTAAGCTTTCAGAAGGCTATGAGCTCTAATTTGAATGCATTCAAACATTGACACTATCACCTTCATTGTATGTTGTTACATGTTTGAATTGCACTATTGAGAATGTTATGTTACTAAGTGCCTCTGACTCGCAAGTTACTGACAAATTGATAATTGACGTACAAATTGACAATTGATGTAACAAGTTCAGTTTTGCCTGCAGTTTAGCTGGTCAGATAGAGAATGTTAGTTCCACTTAATTTTCACCACAATGGCATCACATGACCAAAACCATCATTGAGATTTCAACTGTCCAATTTGTAGCTTCAAGTTTTACTTCAGCTTTGTTGCTCCTAAAGCTGACAGTTCAGTCTCATATGCATTTGTATATTTTTTCCCTCCTGTTTGTTTTAATCTTTTGTAGGTGGACTTTGGAAAACTACTTTTTATAATGCGATTGGATTTTGAAGCATTAAATTCTGTTGCCATCCGCAACCTACCTTGTGTCGCTCTGACTTCCATTGTTCAGAGTGTAGTATGATACAAAGGAAAACCTGTATAAATAAATACATTTTGAGTAAGAAGAGCTAAACTTGACTTTTGTTTCTTCAGGGTATTTACACTATAAATCCATACATTAATGGAAGAATCGTTAAGATCTCAGTTGAAGATGTTATGGTACTGTTGACACAAGAAAATCCATTCATCGGTAAACTTACAAGTGATCCCCAAAAGCAGGCCAAGAAGCTGAGTATGTTATATTGGCAATTTGTCTTTAAGTGAGAGGGCATCTATTTAAGATTTTAAATAATTGTTCTGGTTACATCTGGGAGAAATAAGTGAATGGGTATGGTTATGCTGCTGTTTGCATTTTTGTTTTTGCATTACTTGTATGTTGTAGGCAACAATTAGCTAAAACGTGTTATGGCCCACTGCTTGCATCTTACGGAATATACAGTTACTTGCAAGCTGACTGTGTTCACTGTTGTCCTACAAAACTGTTTCAAATGTACCCCCATGCAGTTCCCTTGGCAGGAAGCTGCTGACAGAAGCTAGAATGTACCTTGTTGATGAGGCTCTCCAAGTCAACTATGCCATCTAGGAAATGGAAGAACAGAAAGCACAGATAGTGTCATAAACAACCCTCAATGGCCTTGAGCTTGCCTGTTGTCAAGATCTCTGAATGTTTCTGACATTTGCTATTTGTTATAAATTAACTCAATGTTAATTTTCTATCTTTAAAAGTTCAAAGAAATATGGAAACATTTGAGTAACCATTTAAAAAAACCCAAAAAAAACCTGAAACATTACCACTTAACAAGTCCCTAACAACTGTTCTCCATTGATTTCAATGGACGATAAATCTATCCGAGATTGTTAAATCCAATCCAAGATTGTTAAAGAAGGAACTGCAGATGCTGGAAAATCGAAGGTAGACAAAAGTGCTGGAGAAACTCAGTGGGTGCGGCAGCGTCTATGAAGCGAACGAAATTGGCAACGTTTCGGACCAAAACCCTTCTTCGGACTGATGTAGGGTGGGGCGGGGGGGTCGGGACGAAGAAAGGAAGAGGAGGAGCCGTGGGGCTGAGGGAGAGCTGAGGAGGGGAGGAGACAGTGAGGGTGACCTGAAATTGAAGAAGTCAATGTTCATGCCGCTGGGGTATAAACTGCCCAAGCAAAATATGAGGTGCTGCTCCTCACTCTGGCAATGGAGGAGGCCCAGGACAGAACGGTCGGATTCGGAATGGGAGGGGGAGTTGAAGTACGGAGCCACCAGGAGATCAGGTTGGTTATTGCGACCCGAGCGGAGGTGTTCGGTGAAGCGATCGCCAAGCCTACACTTGGTCTCACTGATGTAGATCAGCTGACACCTAGAGCAGCGGATGCAATAGATGAGGTTGGAGGAGGTGCAGGTGAGCGGAGGTGTTCGGCGAAGCGATCGCCAAGCCTACGCTTGGTCTCACTGATGTAGATCAGCTGACATCTAGAGCAGTGGATGCAATAGATGTGGTTGGAGGTGCAAGTGAACCTCTGTCGCACCTGGAATGACTGCTTGGGTTCTTGAATGGAGTCAAGGGGGGAGGTAAAGCAACAAGTGTAGCATTTCTTGCGGTTGCAAGGGAAAGTGCCCGGGAAGAGGGTGGTACGGGATGAATTGACCAGGGAGTTACGCAGGGAGCGGCCTTTACGGAAAGCAGACGGGGAAGAGATGGGAATATGTGGCGAGTGGTGGGGTCACGTTGGAGGTGGCAAAAATGATGGGCGATTATTTGTTGTATGTGACGGCTAGTAGGGTGGAAGGCAACGGACGAGGGGGACTTCATCCCCTGTTATGAACGTCTTCAATCAAATTTATGGGGTGGGGGACGGGGGGAGAGAGAGCAGGTGTCACCAGGGGTATGGAATACCCCCTGGTGAGACCCCCTCATCTATAGTAGGGGAGTGGAGCCCCCGTTTCCTGAAGACATAAATTTGATTGAAGACGTGGATCATCCAGAGGATGAAGTAGAATTGGTGTCCGTTGCAGGTCTGGGTGAGTTAGGCCTGAAGTTTCGGTAGAATCATAGCGAGTCTGGGTGAGTGAGGCCCGAAGTTTGGCGATCGCTTTGCCGAACACCTCCGCTCATGGCGATCGCTTCACCGAACACCTCCGCTCAATGGCGATCGCTTCACCGAACACCTCCGCTCAATGGCGATCGCTTCACCGAACACCTCCGCTCAATGGCGATCGCTTCACCGAACACCTCCGCTCAATGGCGATCGCTTCACCGAACACCTCCGCTCAATGGCGATCGCTTTGCCGAACACCTCCGCTCAGTCCGCAATAACCAACCTGATCTCCCGGTGGCTCAACATTTCAACTCCCCCTCCCATTCCGAATCTGACCTTCTGTCCTGGGCCTCCTGCATGGCCAGAGGGAGGACCACCGGAAATTGGAGGAGCAGCACCTCATATTTCGCTTGGGCAGTTTATACCCCAGAGGCATGAATTGACTTCTCCAATTTCAGGTAGCCCTCACTGTCTCCTCCCCTCCTCAGCTCTCTGGCTCCTCCTCTTTCTTTCTTCTTCCCGCCCCTCCCCTACACTGCATCAGTCTGAAGAAGTGTTTTTGCCGGAAATGTTACCTATTTCCTTCGCTCCATAGATGCTGCTGCACCCGCTGAGTTTCTCCAGCATTTTTGTCTACCCAAGATTGTTAAAATTGATTTGCTACGTTAAATGGTGGTGAATCTCAGTCAAGCACCATGCATCAGTGTTTCTCTGCAATGTATGTAAAATTAGACGCTTACTGAGGGGGAAAAAGTGAAGTGTTTAACTATATTCACTCACAATAAGGAAGCTTACCGTGCTGTTAAGTTCTTGGAATGGAATAAAATTGGATGCAGTAAGGGAAGCCGATGTACCAGTGAATTATTGTCACAGAATCCAAGACCTGCTGATGGAAATTTAGCACGTTTGCAGAATGCTGCTGCTTTTATCTTCTGTCTCTCACCAGCTTATTACATTTTATATAACTGAATGGTTTTATAGTAGCAATGCAAGCCAATGCATTAAGATTCAACACAATGCTTATTGATGCTAAATATCAAAAAGAAAATGTAACCTAATGGAATTAATATGTGCTAGTAAATATACAAATAATCAAGTAACTTTCTTTGTTTTATAAAACAGGTATGGGAAGCATTGTGCTGAAATATGACCCCGATACTTTGTAAGTTTATTTTCTTATTGGAACTCAATTATATGCCTTTTGATATGTTTGAATTCTCCTCTTTTACTGTTGAGGTAAGATGTGTGTACATCTGCAACATGTCAAGTTGAGTTTATTATCATATGTCCAAGTATGGCACCTAGACTCATTGAAACACGAAACAAATACATAAATTAAACGTTCAAAAAGAAGCCTGATTGTACCAAAAAGGCAGCAGTGCAAAAAGATCATTAGAAAACAAACAAGTCCATTGGTAGTGCAAGAGGTGGGTTGTAGTGTTCCACTGTAGTCTTTCCTGAACCTGGTGATGTAGAATGGATGGCATCCGGACCTCCTATCCAATGGTAGCGGTGAGAAGAAGGCACGCCTGGATGGAGGGGATCCTTGATGGTAGGTGCCTCTCCTTGAGCCAGTGCCTCATAGATGCTTTCAGTTGAGGGGAGGCTATGCCCATGATGGACTGGGCTGAGTCCACCAGTCTCTGCAACATATGGCATTACTGTGTGTTGGGATTGCCATACTAGGCCATGATGCAACCAATCGGGATACTTTCTACATTACATTAGAGTATTTGGAGGCACACTAAATCTCTATAATCTTGCAAGAAAGTAGAGATGCTGGGGAAAGCTTTTCATTGTACCTTAATGAACTAAACTAAACTCCTTTTTCATGATTACATCTATGTTTTGGGCCCAGGACACGTCAACTGAGATGTTAATGCCCAGGAATTTGAAGCTGCTAACTCTCCACCACCAACCCACCAATGAAAACTGGCACATGGTCTCCTGACTTTCCTTTCTGAAGTCAGTGATTAATTTCTTGGTCTTGGTGACATTGAGCAAGAAATTATGTTGTGACACTATTCAACCAGGGGTTCTATCTTTCCATCATCGCCAGTGATTCAGCCAACTACAATGGGTTGGCAAATTTACAGATGCCATTGGAGGTGTACTGAACCACACAATTGTGGGTGTAAAGAATGCAAGGCATGGTCTAAACACAGGGCCTGGTTGGTCAGTGAGGGGATATTATTACCAATCGGTACTGATTGAGGTCTACTGATGAGTATGTTAAGGATCCAGTTGCAAACTGAGTTTCAGAGGCAAAGGCCGTGGAGCACAGTGGTGGGTTTGGAGGGGATGATTGTAGAATGCCAAGCTATAGTCTAAACAGCAGCTTGGCATCTATTCCTGTTATTCAGGTGGTACAGAACAGAGCGGTGAGCCAGTGGCTTGGCACAGTCATAGTACTATGATCAGAATGACAGGTTTTATTGATTGGAAGACAAATAGTGACAGTTGGATTTTTTTTTGAAATGATTGTCACATTTCCTTATTTTGTTCATTTGCAATGTGAAATTCACAACCTGCAAGAGAGGAATTTGAAGTCGTAATCTCTGCTTTGCTGGTTCAGAATGCTAATCAGCCTGCCATAAATAGTGGATGAATTGAGAATGTAAATTGGCACACACCACTCCTGTATTCCCACCCTTCTGTGAAATATTGGCAGGTTGCATCAATAACCCTGTGTGCTTCCCCCCCCCCCCACCCTTTTTTTTCACATTCCCATAATTGCTGTGATCTTTGACAGTCTCAATGAACGTGGGGCAAATTTCTAATGTTCTTGCTGGTTTCTTCATCCCCTCTCTCCCTTCCCCTCCCCCACATCCGTATGATGCAGATTACAATTAATCCAAAATGACACAGTTCATGCGTTTACCTGCACCAGTGTCCCATTTTGTCCTTGCTCTGATTATAACCCTACCAGATCTATTTCCAATTTACTACCTGACTTTAGCTGCCTGTTTACTGTGTGTCCTAGTAGAGTTATTTGGCCCTGTGTGTATAACCTCCAGCCACTTGATGCTTGTCATTAAGCTTATTCCTTGTTTCATCCCTTGGAAAATTGCTTTACCTTCTAACCTGCTTTTATATATTTCCATAAAACGATTTGCTTTGACTATTAGCTTTTATTTTTTAAATTCTTCCTTCCTCATTGACCATTCTGTGAAGCACTGATTTGCATTTTCTCTCTCTGCTGTGTTCAAGTGTATTTAGCATGGGGGCTTATCTCCAGCTGTTCAAGTCATTAGAAGCAATGTTAACTTCTATCATAAAATGAAGCATCGGGTCAAAAATGTTTGGCAAAAATATTCCTCTTCCAATGATCCATTCAGGATCGAAAGGCTTATTTCCTCCCAGGCCCCCCTCTCCCCCCCTCCACTACGACCACCACCCCTCCTCTCTCCCTTTTCCTTCTCTTACTTCAGTATGTTGGAACCTGTGTACTGGCCTTTTAATTGCAACTGTCCCATCATTAGAAATGGTGAGGTCTTCAGACCAAAATCCCTTTATAGATATAATAACTAATATGGGGTAATTCCCTCCACTGCCCTCTGCCCAACCTCACCATGTGGAAAATACAACTTGTTCTTTAGACCGACTAATTACTTTTCCCTTTTGTTGTTTTCTCAACAATTCTGTCTGCAGGAACAAGGAAGGTCCAAAGTGCCCTATTGTATTGTGTGGCTGGAGGGGAAAGAACTCAATTCGTGCTTTTGTTGCCAGGAATGAACGTTTCCATTACCTACGAATGTTGGGAGTGGAGGTCTTCCGAGATGGGAAAAAGGGTGAAGGATCTAACAAACTGGTTGCAAATTCTGAGAAAAATATGGAGCCAATGGAAGAAGGCATATTGAATGTACAGGGAGAAACTGAAAATTTGAAACAAGATACTGAAAGCTCACAGGAATGTGCTAAATATGATGAGATCTTGGGTGCGGAAGAACCTGAACAAAAAGAAGTAGAGCATGCACAGACAGAAATTAGTAATTCAAAAGTAATGCAAGCATCAGAATGTACTGATCCATTATCAAAAATTGAGAAAACTGGTAATGCTGCTGTGGCATGTCCTGATGAAGAAAGACCTAAGGTCGAGTCAAAGCAAGTGATAAATGTGGACTGATATAGATTGCAGGACAAGAAAGCTAACTGCCAAATTGTTTCAAGAATATATAATTTACATGCAATCCACAGTTTAGTATTTGAATGTCCTCAAATCTTTAATTACTGGACATAAAGGCTTAAAAAATTGGTTACAATTATTCAAGAACTCTAAATCAACCTCCTGACATAAATATCATAATTTCTGTTGTATCTTGGCCATTTGCCAGAAATTTCCTTCATGGGAAAAGGATGAAGCAAATGTGTTCACGGGGAAAAAGAAGAGCTGTGTCGTGTTCAAGGTGATATGCTTGGCGGCTATGGGGGGGAATTAATTCTTTAATTTCAACCATTCATGTCTTTCCAAGTAGTTTAACAACCCATTCTCATGAAAGCAATACTTTTAAAATGAAGTTTTATGATGTGTTTGGTGTCATTTTTATTATAACCTAGACAACGTGACAATTTTGTTAAGTGTTCTGTGAATCCCATTGTTACATGTTATTTTAATGGTTGAATTTATAAATATGGATTGCTACATTTTTTTAGTGCTTCCTCAAATTTTTGGATAATTTTTTCCCATGACTGTTTAGATAGTTGTATGGATGGAACATATTGCCCAAATTTGCCCAAGTGACGAAGATGATAATTTCTCCCTTTAATTCAAAAGTATTTATTCTGCAAAATATTTACTAAGGGAACAGTTCTGTATTTTTCTTAAAAATGGTTACATATGTCAAGACGGTTGATTTTCAGTCAAGATGCCATACTTTGCCTGTTAAATAATAAAATATGCTAAATTTTCATTTTCTGGGTGTTGGCTTGTTCTATTTGATTTTGTTCACTAATGATTCCTGGTGATTATCCACAAATTGACTCTTGCTGAGATACCAACCTTACTGGTGCGTAACAATATAGATCTTGGAATCTGCAATCCAATCTTCTCTGAAGTCTGTTCACCTAGTGCAATGAAGACTGCTTGTTAGTTACTGCTTCAGTGTTGAACTAGAATATGTTCTTTGTTTACATTTTAGCATCCTACATTTAAAGTATTTTGACTGAGTATGGGCAATGAAAGGTTTGCCTTCATTGCAGGATACCCTTCAAGATGGAAAAGGATAGTGTAAAGTTGTTTGATTCGAGTGGGTGCAAATCTACCCTTGGAATGTTTATAGAATGTGATTTGGGATCAAAATTAACATTGAAAATTGTGTTTTTTAATAAAGGAATTAAGAAAAGGTTAATTAGAAAAAGGTCAAGCTAATTTTGTCAAATTCCTATGATTTGGGCAACCACACAATGTTACAGAAGGGTTGCGAAATTAAATACTGGATCATAAATAGCAACTTATGGAGAAGATGAAAACAATGCCTTTAATAATTTTATAGTAAACATGTTGCTATTCAGTTTGTTATTTAGTCTGCAGGTATATAAACAGGAGCCCATCAACCTATAATCTGATTTCCCTTCGTTATTTAACTCTTCCCCTCCATAAATCTGTTCTGTGATGGAACCTTCGTGGAGAAAGGAAGGAGGTGGTAAATAAGTGTTAAGGAGAATGACAGGAGAGGAAATAGATATTTGGATAAATGTCTACGTTTTTCTATCACATTTGTGCCGCAGCTATTTTTTTAAATACAGATTTGTAAAGCAAAGCACGTTATTTGATTTTTCTCATGGTTATCTTTCAAAGCAATATACCATATCTTGTTGGTGTGTAGCTATTCAGGGCTACCTTGGACATATTTTAAGCACATTAATGGCATCCACACCACAAACTGCAGTAAGGCATTTAAATGACATTGTAAAATGGCAGTCTAGTAGCAGCTTGCTGGTTGTTCTGCTGCAATGTCAAGGTGAAAGCAGCTTTCAAGTCATCTGATGTCTGCCGTGCATTTGATGACTACTTTATTGCTGCTGCCACTGGCAATTAACTGATTGAATAAACACGTGGTTGATTTCTATCTACAGCCTTGAATAATGATGCAGCTTCATTCTACATTCCTCGAGGTTCAAATGTTGAAAAGTTGATGGATAATACAGCTAGGATTAAAATTCTTTATGAATGTAGCTTTTGTAATGTTTTACAGCATTGTACATCATGCTGAATAATGCAGGGCTATTTGGCACTGTAACACTGCTTTTATCCACACTGTTTTAGTCAGAAATGAACTGTAGCGAAGTACATAAAACCAGGGATTTTTACATGTCATTATGCAGTCAACTATATTTGATATTTTAAAAGGTAAAATGAATTTGTCTTTTTCCTTTTGGGAGAGGTGGGTTTATTTAATGCGGAGTTGATCTTTGATTTTAAATGATAGTTGATCTGGAAATATAATTCCAATGTTATCTAAGTTAATTAAAGCATACTATTTAGTGCTTGATTTACTTACCAATATCCAAACACATTTTGAGGAATTGTTTTGAAGATGAGTGTAAAATTACAATGGTCAGTACAGTTTACTTTGTGCTTTACTGGTTGCCTAGACTCTTGGTAAATGGTTAATTTAAGGGAGACATTTGTCCTTTGCTAATGTGGGTGTATTATTCGATTTATGTCCCCTCCTTCATGAAAAGCATCCTGGGACTGAACTGTTTTCTAGTGCAGTATAAAGATAGCTATGATGTCGTTAACGTCTATAAAAGGAAGCGTGAAAATATTCAAAACACACTGTCAACAGATCCTGAACACTAGGGTGCATCCAGCAGGGGTCAGCAAATAGGCAGAAATATAGCTAATTTTACCCCATCCTCTATCTATGACGGTCAGTGTCGGTGGTCGTTGAAATCTGCTTCAAACAAATGGGACTCAAATCCACAATGTACTTAAAATAAAATATATCAATATTTACGGATATCAGGTTCCATGTAATTTTTCATTCTGCATAGAAAACTTGGAAATAGTGCTTTTACAAATCCCTACGTGATTTTATTTGCTTTTTTGATTGTGCATTAATGGCATGATCAATTAAACAATGCAAATGATTCGGGACTAACAATTTACTTTGACGTACAATGGCATGACAACTCCATTTCCCAAATTTAGAATTTATTGTCAAGCTTTTCACTCCCAAAATATCACTCTGAATCTAAACCTAACTACAACCACCCTACCAACTTATCTAACCTTTGTGATGCAGCAAAAGAAACACGATTTCAGAAATCTGGGATATAAAACCAGCCACAGAAATACTCAGCACATCGGGCAGTGCAGCGAGAGGAACATTTTCAGATCTATGACCTTTCATCTGAAATTAAAGGAGCTCTGATGAAAAGTTGCTGATTCAAAATGTTAACCATTGCTCCTTAGACTCCAATGGACCTGTGTTCTTATTTTGCACCATACAGGCCTTGCACAGCATCTGTCATTTTCATCTTACCCATAGCTTGTTCCCCTGCTGACCATCCTCCACCAATATTTCAATTCTTTGTTGTCAGCAAATTCTTAAATAGACATCCTCTACTACATTGTTCACAATCTAGATTAAGAAACAATTTTATTAACTTCGAATAAAAATAATGTGCATTAGATTCAGATTCAGATTCAATTTTAATTGTCGTTGTCAGTGTACAGTACAGAGACAACAAAATGCATTTAGCATCTCCCTGGAAGAGCGACATAGCAAATGATTTGAATAAATAATAATGTGGGTGGGGGGGGGGGTGGTGATTGGCAGTCACCGAGGTACGTTGTTGAGTAGAGTGACAGCCGCCGGGAAGAAGCTGTTCCTCGACCTGCTGGTTCGGCAACGGAGAGACCTGTAGCGCCTCCCGGATGGTAGGAGGGTAAACAGTCCATGGTTGGGGTGAGAGCAGTCCTTGGCGATGCTGAGCGCCCTCCGCAGACAACGCTTGCTTTGGACAGACTCAATGGAGGGGAGCGAGGAACCGGTGATGCGTTGGGCAATTTTCACCACCCTCTGCAATGCCTTCCGGTCGGAGACAGAGCAGTTGCCATACCATACTGTGATGCAGTTGGTAAGGATGCTCTCGATGGTGCAGCGGTAGAAGTTCACCAGGATCTGAGGAGACAGATGGACCTTCTTCAGTCTCCTCAGGAAGAAGAGACGCTGGTGAGCCGTCTTGATCAGAGTTGAGGTATTGTGGGTCCAAGAGAGGTCATCGGAGATGTTGACTCCCAGGAACCTGAAGCTAGAAACGCGTTCCACCTCCGTCCCGTTAATGTGGATGGGGGTGTGCGTGCCACCTCTGGACTTCCTGAAGTCTACAATGAGCTCCTTGGTCTTCTTGCAGTTAAGGGCCAGGTTGTTGTCAGCGCACCATGCTGCTAGGAGCTGGACCTCCTCCCTGTAAGCTTCATCGTTGTTGCTGATGAGGCCAATCACCGTTGTATCATCTGCATACTTGATGATGGTGTTAGTACCATGTACAGGTGTGCAGTCATAGGTGAAGAGGGAGTAGAGGAGGGGACTCAGCACACAGCCCTGTGGAACGCCGGTGTTCAGGGTGAGGGTTGAAGAGGTGTGCTTGTCTAACCTAACAGACTGGGGTCTGTTGGTTAGAAAGTCCAGTATCCAGTTGCAGAGGGAGGGGTCGATGCCCAGGTTACCGAGTTTGGTGATCAGTTTAGAGGGTATAATGGTGTTGAATGCTGAGCTGTAATCGATGAACAGCATTCTTACGTAAGTGTCTCTGTTGTCGAGGTGGGAGAGGGCGGAGTGAAGTGCCATTGAGATGGCATCCTCCGTACTCCTGTTCTTGCGGTAGGCAAACTGATAGGGATCCAGTGTGGGGGGTAGGCAGCTTTTGAGGTGTGCCAGGACCAGCCTCTCGAAGCACTTGGTGATGATGGGGGTAAGTGCAACTGGGCGGAAGTCGTTGAGGCTTGCCGCAGTGGAGTGTTTTGGCACTGGCGCGATGGTGGTGGTTTTAAGGCAAGTGGGGACAACTGCTTGGGCAAGTGACAGGTTGAAGATGTCAGTCCAGACGTCTGTCAGCTGTGCAGCACAGGCCCTGAGCATGCGCCCGGGGATGCCGTCATGGCCAGCAGCCTTACGTGCATTAGTCCTACTCAGTGCCACGTATACGTCGTAGGGGGTGAGTGTGAGGGCTTGGTGATCGGCAGGTAGCACAGCCTTGATGGCTGTCTCTAGATTATTTTTCTTATCCAGCTCATCGTGTTGGACAGTTGATGCAAGTCGAATTATCTTTTGGAATTAGAAACTAATTGTTTGGAAAATGCTACTTATCAAATGAGGTTTGTATTAGGATGATTTGCATACACTTTTCTAAATTATAAATGGAAGACCACCTTAATAACCTGCACATGTTCTGTTCTTGTGACTAATGGCAGTGCCTTCATTCAGAATAGGACAAATGGCCTTCAACTAACCTCCAGCTACAGCTTGGCTTCAGTTTGGCTGAGCTCCAACAAAGCTGACGTACTTGGATCTTTCTACCGATATTACATTTCTGTTTGCTTGAAGTCAGCATGCACAACTGTAATTACAGATGGGACCTACTGAAGAATTATAGGATCTTTTAAGATGAGAAATGTTAAAAGTGGTTAAGATGACAAATGTTTGAGACCAAATGGAGTGCCTTGAAATGGTGCTGGGCCCATTGCCAGCACCGATCCAATTTGGATGAATGTGTATAAGGCATGAGTATGTATAGGACATAATGAATAATTTTGATGGTGAGACTAAAATAGGTGGTATAGAAAGTGAAGATGGTAATCAAGAATTATAGTGGGATCTTGATTAGCTGTGCATGTGGTCTGAAGCATGGTTCTCTGGAAACTTTAAAGAGAGTGCTAGATAGGGCTCTTGAAGATAGCAGAGTCAGGGGATATGGGGAGAAGGTAGGAACGGGGTACTGATTGTGGATGATCAGCCATGATCACATTGAATGGCAGTGCTAACTTGAAGGGCCGTATGACCTACTCCTGCACCTATTGACTAATTCATTTGAAATGAAGGACTTTGTAGCGCTGTGGGGTGATAACAAGGGAGTGGGACCAGTTGTGGTATCATGTGGAGAACTAATGGATTCAACAGGCTGAATTATTTCTTTCCGTGTTTTAACCATTCTGGGGTAACTCATCTGTGAGAGGAAATGAAGATTCAGTTTAATATCTCACCTGAAAGACAGCACCTTGATCAGTACAGCACACTCCTTGTCCCCTCCCCCAACATCAGTCTGAAGAAGGGTCTCGACCCGAAACGTCACCTATTCCTTCTCTCCATAGATGTTGCCTCACCCACTGAGTTACTCCAATATTTTGTGTCTACCTTTGATTTTATCCAGTATCTGCAGTTCTGTCTTACACACCCCTCCCTTAATATGCAGAGGAATATGAGATTTGATGAGTATTCATGGACCTTAACTGTTTGTAAAGGTTGTGTTATTGTGGTTGTTTTGCAAAACTTATGGCCTTTGAGCAACATAGCCACATGGAGCTTAATCAGTAGAAAATAAAAAATATTCACATGGAAAAGCTGTGGAATTTTAACCAATCCAATTGAGTTTTGAGCAATCTTTGACCATTTGATATGATGCTTCTTATGTCAAAATTTTTCAATTTCTTCAAACTAGAGGCAAGAAAGAACCAAGGGTAGTTCAGTGTGGAAACATGTCCTTCGGCCCACCGAATCTGCGCCGACCAATGATCACCTGTACACTAGTTTGATCCTACAGACTAGGGACAATTTACAGAAGCCAAGTAACCTACAAACCTGCACATCTTTGGGCTGTGGGAGGAAAGCGGAGCACCTGGAGAAAACCCACGCAGTCGCAGGGAGAATATTGTTAACTCCGTACACACAGCACCCATAGTCAGGATTGAACCGAGGTCTCTGGTGCTGTAAGGCAGTAACTCTACCACTGTGCCACTGTGCTGCTGATTACCATCACATGAATAATAGGCTGCCACAGATTGTGCCTGCGAATTTTGAAATAAACTCATTAAGGGCCTGTCCCACGAGCATGTGACTCCATGCGGCAAGCGCGACTTAACGTGGTCGCTTGAGCCGTACAGCCTCACGGGGCTGGTCCCACTTCGATCGCCGGAGCCGTATGGAGGTGGTCCCAACATCGCGCGGGGCTCCGAAAAACTGACCGTGTTCAAAAATTCTGTGAGGCAACGGCCTGCCAGCCCGCAGCTGCCTCGACGCCGTACGCAGCGCCTCGACGGCATATGTCACCCGCAAACTTCCCGTCACTCACTCGAACCTCTGCGCAGCCCCCGCTTCCAGTTTGGTCGCGTGCTGGTGGGACCGGCCCTGTACGGGGATCACTCGACTTCCGCGTGGCTTCCGGTTTGGTGGCGCTTGCCGCATGCAGGTCGCATGCTCGTGGGACAGGCCCTTTACTTACCTGAAGTGATGGGTTAAATTGGCAGTGAGTGAGGAAAAGCATAATGCAGCAACTTACGTCCTCACTACCAGTTGCATTATCACACACAGAAAGACCAAGTGAAAGGAAGCTAAAGTTATAATTGTTGTCACCATTTGATCGTTTTAGGGGGCACTCCACAGTTGCGCACATAACTCTTCATAAATTTAAACCAGATAATCCTATTTGTGCACCTCATTATTCTGCACAATCTATATATTACTAACAGGAAATGTAACTATTGTAAAACGATCAAGGTGCTGGAGTAAAATAATAAAATTCAAGCTACAACTAGAGTGGAGATCATCATGTTCAGAGCCTATTGGAACAAGTTCAAGATGCTTGTGATTCCCTGATCATGCACCTGCCAACATTCAGTTCTTGTGCGAGACTGCATTAAATTACCAGTCAGATACATATGCTGAGCTTTTGTTTGCAACTGCAGCAAAAGGTTACACACAGCAGGTGATCTGGATCCATCGGATGTAATTCACAGTCACTATGTGGTCAGACTTGCTGAGCAGCTGAGCAAAGCAATGGTGAAACGGTCCCTGTAAATAGCAGGGTCTGAGTAACTGAAATCACTCAATATATTGACAGATTTTGTCGGTGTGATTTTAGATATCTACTGATAAAGTTCAGACCTTTCATATGTTTTCATATGGATGAGGATCAGAAGAGAAGTGAGCCCGAAGAATTTGCCACTGAGATAGTCACATCAACAGGGGCTCGGAGGTAGAGTTGCTGCCTTACAGCACTTTCAGTGCCAGAGACCCGGGTTCGATCCCGATTAAGAGTGTTGTCTGCACGGAGTTTGTACATTCTACCCGTGACCACGTGGGTTTTCTCAGAGATCTGGTTTCCTCCCACGCTCCAAGTGGTGTACGAGTTTGTAGGTTAATTGGCTTGGTATAAATGTAAATTGTCCCTAGCATGTGTGTAGGATATTGCTAGTTTGCGGGGATCGCCGGTCGGGCGATCCCTGATCCCTGTCCAAGGGCCTGTTTCTGCGCTGTATCACTAAACTATCAACTCAGGACTTAATGCAAATGTTAATGGAAATGATGAGATGGCTATCACCATCTGCAGTTGATGGCATTTACTCAGTTAAGTGACAGTCCCAGACCAGGCACTGTTAAATGCGTCAGATTGTTATCTACTGATGACTTTGGAAAGCTGGATCCAGAAACCAGCAGTGGAACTTTGTCTAGGAAATGCCAAACAATTACCTCTCAGGTACTGGGCCAGGTTACAATACAATACAATAATAATACTTTAAATTACAATAATACTTTATTAGCCAAGTATGTTTTTGCAACGTACGAGGAATTTAATTTGCCAAGTCAGTCATACAAATTAAAAGCAACAAAACACATAAAATACATTTTAACATGAACATCCACCACAGTCACTCCTCCACATTCCTCACTGTGATGGAAGGTGAAAAAAAGTTCAATCTCTTCCCTTCTTTGTTCTCCGGGGGCCTCGAGCCTTCAGTTGATGATTTTACTCCCGTAGCTGGCAACGGGCCTCATCGGGATGATCAAACTCCCGCATCAGGGAGATGTCAGCTCCCCGCGCGGGGCGATCGGACCCCGAGTCGGGGCTGTCGAATCTTCTGCGTTATTGGAGCTCCCGACTCGGCCTCTCCCGAGACTGCGAGCTCTCGATGGTAAAGTCCCCAGGCAAGGGATCTTCTCCGATGTGAAGTCCACTCCCCGCGGTGCGGCTCAAAGTCAGTCCCAAGCAGGCCTCCAGCTCCATGATGTTAGACCGCCGAGCGACCGGAGATACCATCTGGAAAACAATCGCACCTCCGGCAGGGTAAGAGATTGAAATAAAGTTTCCCCCACCCCCCAAATAAAACAAACCAGAAAACATTAGCACAAACTTTTAAAACATACTAAATATAATTGTTTTAAAAAGACAAAAAACAGACAGACTGTTGGCAAGACTGTGATCGTGCAGCACCCCTGGAGGTATTTTTGTTGATAGGAGGTTCAACTTACCATTGCCCATGGTGGATGTTGCCCATTCCAACATGGGGACTCACCTCCCCACCAGTAATGTGATCGACAGAAAGAAGATTCGAGAAAGCAGCTCATGTCATCAAAGACTCGCACCATTCTGGCCACGGATACCACAGAAGGTACAGGAACCTGAGAACCGTTACCTCCAAGTTCAAGAGCAGCTTCTTCCTATATCTATCCTGCTGCAGCATGTTAATCTTCATCACTCTCCACACCACCATCACCTTTTGTGTTATCTGCGGAATTACCAATTATATCTCCTACATTCACATCCAAGTCATACAGAACAGGGGTCTTAGCACTGATCCCTGCAGTACACTGATGCTCACAGACTTCCAATCAGAAAAACATCCTTCCACTACTACTCTCTGCTTCCTATCACCAAGCCAATTTTGGATCCAATTAGCCAGCTTCCCTTGAATCCCACATGTCCCTTAACCTTTTGGACCTTCCAACTATACAGGATCTTGTCAAATGCCTTACTAAAATCGACACAGACATCATCTACTGCCATGCCTTCATCAGTCCATTTTGACAATGTCTGTTGCCTTGTCCTCAATTGTTTTTGATATTTGAATTTTCAAAAATCAATATAGAAGCAAGGAACATTAGATGCCAGTTTACAAGAAAAGCACAAAGACCGCTGGCGTAACTCAGCTGGTCAGGCAGTATCCCTGGAGAACGTAGATCAGTGATGTTTTGGGTCAGGACCCTTAAGGGCCTGTCCCACTGCGGCGACCTAATCTGCGAGTTTAGAAGAGTTTGCCTTCGACTCATACTCGCAGCATGGTCGACATGAGGTTCTAGGAGGTCTTTGTAACTCTCCTTCATGCTCGAGAGTAGTCCCCGCGTACTCGAGGCCTCAGCTAGGTCACGCCGTTTTTTTCAACATACTGAAAAATGCCCGCGAGTCAAAAAAAAGGTCGCCATGGAAAAAATCGATATTTTTTTCCTCGTAGGTTTAGTCAAGGTAGGTCATAATAGGTCGTAATGGTATCATAGGTAATCAAAGGCAATCGAAGCTAATCGAAGGTAGTCGAAGCTCGTTGAGAAAAAAAAGGTAAGTAAACCGACCAGTATTGTTAAATGCCCGCTTAACTTTATTAAAATGTTGTCTGGCTTCTTAAAAGTGTCTCCACTCCTTCTCCCCCCGTTCTCCCCCTTTTCTCCCCCCCCCTTTTCTCCCCCCCCTCTCCCCCCTCTCTCTCCCCCCCCCCCCCCCCCCCACCTGCCTCCTCACTCCCTAAAGGACTGTGCCAGCCGTCCTTTACCTTCCTGTTCATCGCGGGTGCGAATTTCAGACAGCTCTCCCCCACTTTCCGTGGCCCCCACCTTTGCGATGTGTTTGTGTGTGCGTGCGTGTGTGTTCGTGTATGTGTGTGTGTGTGCGTAGACGGTCGACCCGGCTCGCGGTTTCATCGCTGACGGTTGATCCAGCTCGAGGTTTTTCAGACGATTGCCCTTGAGCTTGAAGGTCGAAGGCAGTCGCTGAAAAGTCGTGTTAGTGGGACAGGCCTTTTTTTCATCTTCAATTAGTGTTAAACATATAGCATTCCTCATCTTTGTAATCATTTTTTTTAATAAACTCCTATGTCATCTCTGAAGCCATTACATTTTTCCTAAACTGGTGTCCAGAACAGGACACAATATTTGATTGGTGGCTGAACCAGTTTTATAAAAATGTGATTGTGGTTTCCATGGGCCCAGCAATGCAAATTATGATCAACCTATCTGCCAATTCCATCAGCCTGTTGGCATCTTCTTGAAGGCTGTTGCTGATCTCCTTACAGTTCACTATGCTTTCAAGTTAAGTGGTGTCTGTGAATTTGGAAGTTCGAATGATTATATATATTAAGAAAAACAAATGTGTGGAACTCCATTGTACAATCTGAAAAACAACATTTTAGTATTGTTCCGTGTTTCCTGCAGCTTAGCCAGTTTTCTACTTACACTTGTGCAATCTCTTTGTATTCAAAAGCCTTCAGTCTTGATGACAAGAATAATATGTGAAATCTTCTTAAATTGCCTGTGCAAATTTATTTGTAGTACATTTCCCTTGTTCACCCTTTCTGTCACTTCATGAAAAAACACAGTATGGTTTAGTTGAGCATGATTTGGCTTTAAGCAACTCTATGGGACTATTCTAATCAATGCACATTTGTCCAAGTAACTGCCAATTCTGTTCCTGATTACTGTCCCTCGAATTTTTCTAACTACAACGTGTAAACTGAATGGTCCATAGTTAAATTGTTTATTCCTATAATTTGTTTGAAACGGTACCCGGACGGGACGTCAAAGGACGAGAAGCCGAAGTTAAGAAGTGAAAGCCCCAATACTCTCTAGAATTTAGAAGATTGAGAGGGGATCTTATAGAAACTTACAAAATTCTTAAGGGGTTGGACAGGCTAGATGCAGGAAGATTGTTCCCGATGTTGGGGAAGTCCAGGACAAGGGGTCACAGCTTAAGGATAAGGGGGAAATCCTTTAAAACCGAGATGAGAAGATCTTTTTTCACACAGAGAGTGGTGAATCTCTGGAACTCTCTGCCACAGAGGGTAGTTGAGGCCAGTTCATTGGCTATATTTAAGAGGGAGTTAGATGTGGCCCTTGTGGCTAAGGGGATCAGGGGGTATGGAGAGAAGGCAGGTACGGGATACTGAGTTGGATGATTAGCCATGATCATATTGAATGGCGGTGCAGGCTCGAAGGGCCGAATGGCCTACTCCTGCACCTAATTTCTATGTTTCTATGTTTTCTATACTGAACGGGCACGACGATGAAAGGGTACAAAGGCGAACGGACACCACGCTGAACGGACAAGACGCAGAACAGACATGCGTCGAAAAGCCGCCAAATGGACCTGATGTCTCTGGGGACGGGATTTGTCCGAGACGGGACGGTGGGGGGATTGAGGTTGCGTTTGTAAAATGGTGGCAGTGACTCCAAGCTGCTGCGATTGCCACAGAGACTTTTCAACGTCATGTTCGTTCCCCGTCAGATTTTAAGCCGAAAAACAATCTGACGCACGTGAAGCCGAAATGATAAATAGGTATGAAACACTGAAATACTTTAAAAAGTCTATATTTGCTGCAAGAATACACAAATGTATTATTTAACTATTTTAAAATATAACAAGGTACAACAATTTAACTGTATACGAAAATTATGAAAATTACAGATCAAAGCAGACGATGAGCAAGGAAATGTAGAATGGTTCATTGTAGGCTATGGGGAAGGTGACAACAAGACATATAAACAGTAAAATTAATCGACAGAGAAACTAATCGGAGAAATAGGGTGAGGGAGTGACGGAGAGAGAAGGAAAGCAAGGGTTACTAGAAGCTAGATAAATCAATATTTAGCATAGAGCCAACTGAATCCATAGCTTTCGGCCCTTATTATTTAATATGCTTTCTTAGTCGCATCTGGTACATGGAAGCTGTTTGAAGCTGAGCATCATCATGTGCCCTAGTCACGTGCTTTTCAGAGAGCTAAGTTTTCAATCATATAAATGCTCCATCACCTGCACCACTCACTTCCACCTTTATAACATCACCCAGCTTATTTACTGTGTAGGCCTTCATCCCATGCCTTTGATACTTTGAGGCTACTATTTCAAAGCTCTCCTGGCTGGCTTCCCACCTAAGTTGATGTTCATGTTTAACCTAGCATCAAATTCACGTATTACACCAAAACTAGTCTCCAAGATTATTAATGTTTCTTTCACACATCTCTGTAACTTTGCAACCTTTGTCTGTACAAGTCTTCTGAATCTCTGTACTCCCCCAATTCTGGTGCATTGCTCAATTCTGTGCTCCCCCATTTCTGGTTCATTCAAGAAAAGGCTGCCATGCCTTCCACTCAGCTTTATGAACCCAAATCTTTTTACTTCTCTACCTTTTCAATTAAACTTTTTGCTCCCTTTCGTTTCCTCAGTCTCAAATTTTGGAACACTTCTGTTTAATAATGCTCCGTTTGAGACTCTTTGCAGAAATGTGACTGTGAAAACTACTAAAATTAGAAAGAGAAGGAGTTGGAAATTATTGTGCATTTGAAAGGGTTTATTTAATAATCCAAAAGAAGAAGTGCCTGAGGATATTTTAATACATAAGAACCAGGTGGTGCAACGGCACAGTGGTAAAGATGCTGCCTTACAGTGCTTGCAGCGCCGGAGTCCCGGGTTTTTCAGTCAACCAAGCTGTCTTCTTGTCCAAAAATGTAACTAGTGGAGGAACTCAATGGGTTAGTTTAGAGATACAGCGCAGAAGCAGGCCCTTCGGCGCAACGAGTCCGCACCAACCAGCAATCCCCACACATTAGCACTATCCTACACACTAGGGACAATTTTTGCTTGTACCGAGTGTAGTGTGGGAGGAAACTGAAGATCTCGGAGGAAACCCGTGAGCAATCAAACCCGGGATCGGGTGCTGCAAGCGCTGTAAGGCAGCAAGGCAGCAACTCTACTGCCGTGCCACCGTGCAGGTAGCATCTGTAGATAGAAAAATACAGACACTGTTTTGAGTCAGGATCCTTTTTCAGACCGATGGAAGAGAGAGAATATAGCTGGTAAAAATAAGTAAGGGGATGGGGTCGGGCAAGTGCTAAATGGAGAAGATGAAAAGGTGTAAATGGTGGACGTTGATAAGAAATATGCAACCAGAGTAAATGGATCCGCGGTAAGGTGGTACAATCAGAAACGTGATTTTTCAGGCTTAGAGCTGCTCAGGTCATCCAGCAAAGTCATTTCTAGAGTCACATAGAATGTAGACACAAAGGAACTGCAAATTGGGGTTGGGAGCAAAATTAAAACTTTTTTTTTGTTATCTGAAATTGGAGAATTCAATGTTCACGTAGAAGGTAGGTAGGTACTATGATAATCAATTTTTATATGCTATAGACAATTTAAAAACTTGGTTTGAGACTTTTAAAAATGTATAGCTCTCATTTCTTTGCTTTGGGCCCACATGCTGTTAGGGTCAATAGTTGAGTGTGGGATTGCGGTGAAAGAGATATTGGCATTGCACATCAAAGCCAATTGTGTTGCTTCAGCACAGAAAAGGAGAGACTCTTTGCAGAAATGTGAATGTGAAAACTACTAAAATTAGAAAGAGGAGGAGTTGGAAATTATTGTGCATGTGAAAGGGTTTATTTCAAAGCCAACTGCTGGCTGTCTGCTTGAAACAGAATGTGAGAAGCACTCAACTCCTACATGGAGCTGGCTGTTAGCCAGTTCCAATGGGGATACCTTTTGAAGAAAAGCAAATAAGTAATTGTGCGTGCTCTGTTAGCGGGTTTATTCCAAAACAGTGTACTTGTAGATAGGAGAATCAGACTCAAGCATTAATTACATTTCATGCTTGTAAATTACACAATCAATTTTGTCATATACTAACCAAACGCAAAACTAACCGCAGATGAAGAAACTATCAGTGTCATCATTGCCGACATTAAATCTACTTCCATCTGAATATTTGCGATTTTTTTGTCTCCACATGATCTTTTTTTATAGAATACTAGAACAAGTGCAGACCCGTTGGGTTGTTCTGTGCGGTTGTGTGCGGGGGGGAGGGGGGGGTGGGGGGGGGGAGGAGGAGTAGGGGGGGAGAGGAGAGGGGGGGAGGAGAGAGGGAGAGGGGAGAGGAGAGGGAGGGAGGGGGGAGAGGGGTGAGGAGGGGGAGAGGGGGAGAGGAGAGGGAGGAGAGGGGGGGGGAGAGGATGTGGGAGAGGGGGGGGAGAGGAGAGGGGGGGGGAGAGGGAGGAGAGGAGGAGAGGGGGAGGAGGGTGAGAGGGAGGAGGGGAGGGGGAGAGGAGGAGGGAGAGGAGAGGGGGGAGGGGAGAAGGGGGGGGAGAGGAGAGGGAGCGGAAAAAGGGGGAGGGGAGGCGGGGGGGGGGGAGGAGAGGGAGGAGGGGAGAGGAGAGGAGAGGAGAGGGGAGAGGAGAGGGAGGGGGAGAGGAGAGGGAGGGGGGGAGGAGAGGGGGGGGGGGAGAGGAGAGGAAGGGGGGGGGGGGGGGGGGGGGGGGGAGAGAGAGTGCCTTTTTACTTCAACCCAAACGCAAACAACCATTTGCAGGCAGTACTTTTTTACCTTTAACCATATTTTCATTTTCAAACCAAATTAAGGGTACTCACAGTGCTGTAGACATTTGTCAGTGTCATTCAAAGCTCTGATTGAGGCACACCACTTGCAGAGACTGATTGAGGCACATCACTCCCTGGTTTTATAGTTCCTTCCCCTGCCTCCAGCGGGGGCAGCAGAGAGAATGGGGAATTTAGTAAAAACATTAATATCTCTGCCATATTTAATCGACGGGAAAAATCCTCGGCACACATATGGCGGAGGGGGGCTCTGAGCGAGGTGGCCAAAAATGAAGGCCGTAGGTGGCGGCGTTCTCTCGGAAATCGCAGCACAGATCGCCAAAACTGGTCAAGAACAGTTTTAGTAATATAGATAGATAGATAGAACAGTGCAGCACTCTTCACCCCACGGTACTGACCTTGCAGCAATACCCAGATCCTGAAAATGAATGTTAAAAAAAACCTTATAATCCACCTTGCACAAATGAGTAATTTTTAACCATCTTCGCTGTCTATGATAGCACCTACTTTGTGTCATCTGCAAACTTACTAATCATATCTGTTACATTCTCATCCATATCATTGATATAAACAACAAACAGCAATGGGCGCAGTGCTGATCCCTGAGACAAGCCACTAGTCACAGGCCTCCAGTCTGAAAAACAAGCTCCATCACCTTGCTTCCTTCCTCAGTCCTTCCTTTGTGATTCAAGTCAAGTCAAGTCAAGTCAAGTCAAGTTTATTTGTCACATACACATACGAGATGTGCAGTGAAATGAAAGTGGCAATGCTCGCGGACTTTTGTGCAAAAGACAAACAACCAAACAACTAAACAAACTATAAACACAATCAGAACACACATATTCTTTTACATGATAAATAATGGAAGGAAAAACATTCAGTAGAGTTAGTCCCTGGTGAGATAGGCGTTTACAGTCCGAATGGCCTCTGGGAAGAAACTCCTTCTCAACCTCTCCGTTCTCACCGTATGGCAACGGAGGCGTTTGCCTGACCATAGCAGCTGGAACAGTCCGTTGCAGGGGTGGAAGGGGTCTCTCATGATATTGTTGGCTCTGGAGTTGCACCTCCTGATGTATAGTTCCAACAGGGGAGCAAGTGAAGTTCCCATAGTACGTTCGGCCGAACGCACTACTCTCTGCAGAGCCTTCTTGTCCTTGGCAGAGCAATTCCCAAACCAGATGGTAATGTTCCCAGACAAGATGCTTTCCACCACCGTTGTGTAGAAGTACTGGAGGATCCTCGGAGACACTCTGAATTTCCTCAATTGCCTGAGGTGGTAAAGGCGCTGCCTTGCCTTTCTCACGAGTGCTGAGGCGTGTGATGCCCATGTCATATCCTCGGAGATGTGGACTCCCAGATATTTAAAACAGTTCACCCTATCCACAGGATCCCCATTTATCCTCAATGGAGTGTACGTCCTCGGATGATGTGCCCTCCTAAAGTCCATGATCAGCTCCTTCGTTTTTTTGATGTTCAAGAGGAGGCTGTTATCCTGGCACCAGTGCTAGACCAGCCACCTCCTCCCGGTAGGCCTTCTTGTCGTTGTCTGAGATCAGGCCCACCACCACAGTGTCATCCGTAATTCTAAATGTCTTTAATACATCACTACTTGTAACATTTTGCAATGCATCCTCTTGAAACATATTACATTCAATTTCTGCATTAAATTTCACTTGGCATCCATTTGCCAAATTTACTTAACTGTATCTTCTTCTGTTACTTAAAATTCTCCTTATAATGAATCACACATCTACTTTTGTTCTAAATGCAAATTTTGCTGTTGTGTCCCATATACCCATATCTCCAGAGCCTGAGCAATTTGACTTTTTATATTCCTTAGTCATAGAAGTATCAATTACCAACACATACTTTTCCTCTGTCCTGTAATCACATGACATGTCTGCGCCTTCTCATATTCACCCAGCAACATCATGTACCTTTCGATTGCGAAGGCAAACCTCATGAGTTGGCCTTGCCAAGATCCCAGACTGTACATGGTTTGCCCTTAAACCTTTAACAACTAGGGATTAAAAATCTTATGGTTTATCAGGCAGACTAAACCCTGATTGGTATTGGTTTTCCAGTATAATTTTAAGAGTAAAGGCAAGCTACGACCAGCCCCCCGGAAAGCAACTTTGATGACTGGGCAACTGTGAAACCGACAGAGGAGATTCTGACGGATAGGCAAAATGGCATGGGTGGTGGTGGCATCAAATGGTGTATGGGCTGGACAAACACTTCTCTCTTTGGCTCCTCATTATGGAAAGTATTTTCAAATAGCTTTCCGTTCCTTCTGTGCGGAGCCCGCTAATGATTCCTTTAAAAGTCATTTGATAAGCCACATGTAGCTCAAGAAATCTTTGTGAAACAGGAGCATTTCTAAAACACATTTTTGAACTGGTTCTAGAATGATTTAAGGAACCTTCCTGGCATATCAAACATGCGTAATGTCTATTTAAATGCTGATGCAAGCGATGGTTCAATTGTGGTTTATTGGCACATACGCAAACATTCAGTGAAATTATTTTCATACATACAATTCAGTAAAGTCATGCTTAAGCACAGTGCCCAATTAGAAAAGTGTACCAAAATGATCCACTGAAACTGCATGCATGTTTGGCGCCATTTTCAAAGTCCCGTCCACGTAATAAAGTTTTATGAGCAGTGCCCGAACCAGGCAAGCCCCAGGCTGCTGCAGGGCGTCCAGCCGCTGCCTGCCTTGGATGTCTGGATCGTCCAGCGAGCCAATGTCTCTCTACTCACCTGTCCACCTTTGTGTCCCGGAGGCGCGTCCCACAGCTAACCTTGAGGCCTCAGTCGGCCAGACCTTGGTTCCCTCTCCTCCTGGCCTTGCTCCTCGCTTCTCTCGCATCCCCAAGGGCAGCACGGTGGCAAAGCTGTACAGTTACTACCTTACAGTGCCAGAAACCCAGGGTGCTTGTCTGTATGGAGTTTCTCCATTTTCCTCATGACTTGCGTGGGTTTTCTCCGGGTGCTCTGGTTTCCTCCCACACTCCAAAGACATACAGGTTTGTAGGTTAATTGGCTTGATATAATTGTAAATCGTCCCTAGTTGATGTAGGATAGTGTTAGTGTGCAGGGATCACTGGTCAGCGCGGACTTGGTGGGCCGAGGGGCCTGTTTCTGCGCTGTATCTTTAAACTAAGCTAAAGTCTCCAGACTAAGCAGGGGTCGGTTGGGGTTTCCCCTAGGTCCCCCGGTTTGCGGGCTTCCCCCTAGTGGTCTGGGAAAGGGGGAGATGCAGCGAGACCTGGGTGTCATGGTACACCAGTCATTGAAGGTAGGCATGCAGGTGCAGCAGGCAGTAAAGAAAGCGAATGGTATGTTAGCTTTCATTGCAAAAGGATTTGAGTATAGGAGCAGAGAGGTTCTACTGCAGTTGTACAGGGTCTTGGTGAGACCACACCTGGAGTCTTGCGTACAGTTTTGGTCTCCATATTTGAGGAAGGACATTATTGCCATAGAGGGAGTGCAGAGACGGTTCACCAGACTGATTCCTGGGATGTCAGGACTGTCTTATGAAGAAAGACTGGATAGACTTGGTTTATACTCTCTAGAATTTAGAACCACAAAATTCTTAAGGGGTTGGACAGGCTAGATGCAGAGAAGAAAAAATCCAGGACAAGGGGTCACAGCTTAAGGATTTGGGGGAAATCCTTTAAAACCGAGATGAGAAGAACTTTTTTCACACAGAGAGTGGCGAACCTCTGTAACTCTCTGCCACAGAGGGTAGTTGAGGCCAGTTCATTGGCTATATTTAAGAGGGAGTTAGATGTGGCCCTTGTGGCTACGGGGATCAGGGGGTATGGAGAGAAGGCAGGTACGGGATACTGAGTTGGATGATCAGCCATGATCATATTGAATGGCGGTGCAGGCTCGAAGGGCCGAATGGCCTACTCCTGCACCTAATTTCTATGATTCTATGTTTCTATGTCTAGTGTGCCCAGCTGTACGGCCCGGTGATGCTGCTCAGATAGATTTGCTGGCTCTCCTGGATTTGCCTCAAATGTTCAAGAATTGAATGCTAATGTCTATAACACCATTGCGAATGAACCACGAGAAAAAAAAATCACAGAGGCACTCACAATATTTTTACTTATGAGCTATTATAATGCTGGAATTGGAGAAACAGTTTGTGCAACTGAGTTTAAAAAAAAAAGTATTTGTTCATAATACAGCTGCTACTGAATGGCAGCACATTTCAAGAACACTCGATGCTGGGTTAGTGAGGGTGAGGAAATTGGAAGCTAAACCATGCAATAAAATGTTGAAGGATACATATCTGAGTTGGCAAATCTATTCAATGGTACATGAGCCAATGAACTAGAACAGCAGCATAGGCAGGAGGTGAGGGGTGGCAGGACATTTGTGACCAGGCCAGGAATCCCCAGAATGACAAGCCTGACTTTGGGTTCAAATCCCACCATCGCAGCTGTGAAATTTAAATTCTGTTTACAATCTGCAATTTTCTTTACAAAAGCATGCAATTAGTAAAAATACAATACAATACAATACAATTTATTTGTTGTCATTTGAACCCAGAGGTTCAAACGAAATTTGGTTTCTGCAGTCATACAAACAAGAAGAACCAAGACACAACACAATTTACACGAACATCCATCACAGTGAATCTCCTCCTCACTGTGATGGAAGGCAAAGTCTTGTCTCTCCCCTGCACTCCTCGTTCTCCTCCCGATGACAGAGTCAAAGCCCCCGGTGGGCGATGGTAAATAAGTCCCGCAGCAATTGTAAAGGTGCGCCGCATGATGCAAGGCCACGCTCCAGGTCTTGATGTTGGAGCCCCCAGCAGGCGCTAACAAGTCCCGCGGCCATTTAAAGCCGCGCCGGGCAATGTAAGGCCCCGCTTCAGGTCATCCTCAACCCCGCAACTCGGGTGGGAGAAGTCGCCGTTGAGGAAGCCCCGAAAAGCGGTCTCCCAGCAGGGACCCGCGGGCTCCCGGTGTCACCGTCTACCGGGCCGGCGGCTGGAGCCCCCAAATCTCCTGGGTCGGGTCACAGCAGCGCGCCACCATCGCACCTCCCGCTCCGAACTCGGCCAACTCCGCGATGGTGGGTAAAGTCCGCAGCTCCACGACTAGAGCCCCAGGTCGTTCCGGTTGGAGGCCGCTCCACGGTGCTCGGCCCCAACGACAACGGAGACCCGACAGAGAAAAGGTCGGGTTCTCCGTGCAGGGGAAGGATTTTTAAAAGTTTCCCCACCACCCCCCCCCCCACCCCCCGCCCCCCACACACAAACCCAGTTTAAAAAAAAAAAAAAAACATACAAACGAGACAAAAAATTTTAAAAACGACAGACGGACTGCAGAGGCCGCTGCAACGTGATGGTTGCACACACTCAATAGACCATAGACAATAGGTGCAGGAAGAGGCGATTCAGCCCTCCGTTCACTGTGATCATTCACAAATCAGTTCCTGCCTTCTCCCCATATCCCTTGACTCCGCTATCTTTAAGAGCTCTATCCAACTCTCCCTTGAAAGTATCCAGAGAATTGGCCTCCACTGCCTTCTGAGGCAGAGAATTCGACAGATTCACATCACTCTGAGTGAACAAGTTTATTTTCATCTCCGTTCTGAATGGCCTACCCATTATTCTTAAACTGTATCCCCTGGTTCTGGACTCCCCCAACATAGGGAACATGTTTCCTGCCTCTAGCGTGTCCAATCCGTTAATAATCTTATATGTTTGAATAAAATTCCCTCTCATCCTTCCAAATTCCAGTGTATACAAGCCCAGCTGCTCCATTCTTTCAACATATGACAGTCCCACCATCCCAGGAATTAACCTCGTGAACCTACTCTCATTAGAACCCCTCAATAGAAAGAAATCTGTCATCCTTACTTGGCCTGGCCTAAATGTGACCAGCTCTACAAATGTAGCTGACATGCTGTCAGAAATGGCCCAGCAAATCACTCAGCTTTAGGGGAATGCAAATGGAAATAAACTGCTGGGCTTGCAGAGACACCCAGATCCCAATTAACTAAATCATGACCTAATTTGTTAAAGCTAGTCATGGACATTTTTACACTTGGTTTTAAAATAAATCATTAATACCATAATGGAGAAGCATAAAAATAGCTCTTATTGACCATATCTGTCACAGAGCCTTATAACGTTCAGCAGCAGAATTCTGCTCATATCAGTTTGACAGTGTGATCTGCTGTGCTGTGTGAGCAGCCAACATGTGTTGTTCATCTAATTGGCCTGTCTCCCTTAGGCGACTTTTTAGGTGAGTGCAGGAGACTCTGTGCTTGCCACATGGTTGCCACATGTTCGCTGATTGTCTCTGGTGAGTCTCCTTCATGGTCACCAGGAGTTCCATGTTGAAACATGTTGTAAAAATTTCTGCGACCAGAAATTGGTCGCCATGGAGAAAATCGCTAATCCTGTAGTCGCCAGTGCAGTTGTAGTGGGATCACCATGAATTTATAGGTAGTCGAGGTAGTCGTAGGTAGTTTTAGTTAATCGCCTTTGCTGACCGGTCATTTTCATTGGCTCATTGGGAAAAAAAAACGTAAGCACGAGTTTTCAGAACCAAGGAAAACCGACCGGTAATGTTAAATGTCCGCCGAACTTCACAGCTGTGTATCTCTGGCTTATTAAAAGTTGTCTGGCTTCTTAAAAGTTGTCTCCACTCCTTCTCCCCCCCCTTCTCCTCCCCCTCTCCCCTCTTTTAAAGGACTTACCGTACACTGTGCTAGCCGTCTAAATGACAGCGCCAACCTTCCTGTTCATCGAGGTGTGTGTCTGTATCACCTTGGCTTTGTACCGTGTGAATTTCAGACAGTGCTCCCCCGCTCGCCCTGGCCCCCGCCTTTGCTGTGTGTGTGTGTGTGTGTGTGTGAATGCGCGTGCGCGCGTGCGTGCGTGTGTGCGTGCATAACGGGCTGTGTGAGTGGAATCGGTGTGTGTGTGTGTGTGTGTGTGTGTGTGTGTGTGTGTGTGTGTGTGTGTGTGTGTGTGTGTGTGTGTGTTCCAGTTTTTTTGCCGGTAGTCTGCTGAAAAATAGCCTAAGTGGGACAAGCCCATTAAGATGTCACAATGGAAGAGGTATGTGTAGGAGGAAACTACAGATGCTGGTTTAAACCGTAGACACAAAATGCTGGAGTAACTCAGCGGGACAGGCAGCATCTCTGGAGAGAAAGGGCAGCATCTCTCGACCCGAAACGTCACCCATTCCTTCTCTCCAGAGGTGCTGCCTGTCCCGCTGAGTTACTCCAGCTTTTTGTGTCTAACAATGGTAGACACAAAAGTCCTTCAGACTCACAGATGGAGCTTGACTACATTGGAGACGTGGAACACTGTACTTTTGCAATTTATTTTTTAATTATGCTGTCCATTAATAGGCAATTTTTCACAATTGGTTTCAATCAAAACCAGAAGTGAATCATCCTATGATTTCATTTGCAAAAATACTCTGATCCTTTTGATTTGAGGAAGGAAAATAGGTTCAAGGATATGATGTGCCAGGAACATTAATCAGATGTCAGATTTGGATAATTAATGAGGATGAGTAATTAATTTATGGGCTGCATACTATTCATAATTATCAATCTTACATTGAGTTGTGGATTTCTTGTCAGACAACATTAATAAACCTAATTACATTTCTAAAAGGGATTTTTTTTGCCATGAATAAAATTGATTGAGAAATTAACATTATGTGAAATGTTTAAAATAAATTTAAATAAATAGATTATAAACAATAATAATGGAGATCTGTGTACAAGGCAAAGTATTGACGTAGACTCAGTATAACACGTAATATTTAATCCACCTTTATAGCATAGCTTCTGAAATACACCTTGGATTATATATTGCTAAAGAGGAGACAAATACAAATTTTGACAACAATTTTAAAAAATGGCGCAATCTCTATTGCTTTATCAATATTGCTAGTCCCTGCAAAATATACATTTAGAGCAGCACAGTGTAAAGCAGTTGCCTCACAACTCTAGCAACCTGGGTGCACTTCGAATTCTGGGCACTGTCCGTGTGGGGTTTGCATGTATTCCCTGTAACTATGTGGATGTCCTCCAGGTATAGAAAAAATGCTGGAGTAACTCAGCAGGTCAGGCAGCATCTCTGGAGAAAAAGCATGGGTGACATTTTGGGTCGGGATCCTGAGTTCTTTGTACTATTGTCATAATGTCATGTGATAGGAGAGAATTAGGCCATTCGGCCCATCAATTACTCTTCCATTCAATCACAGCTGATCTCTCTCCCTCCTATCCCCATTCTCCTACCTTCCCCCCATAACCTCTTACATCTGTACTAATCAAGAAATGTGATTAATAATGTAGTTATTAAAACAAGTCAGTGTTTGGTCTGGTTAATTGTGTGCTGAATCTGTGGCAACAACATGAGATTTCCTGTACTGTCTACCTGCTGATGAGTTTCCAAGTTATCCAAATAGTTTGGATAGTTGTTCAGTAGTTTGGATGCTGACTGTAGTTTTCAGAAGTAGTTGGGTAGAGATAAGGCATTGCATTATTTAGTTTTCTTATTCTACTTTAAAAGCCTAAACAACCATCCTTAAAGGTTGACATAAGATCTTACACATGTAGGTCTTGAACCCAATTAAAGTAAGAGTTGCCTTCATCCCCCACTGGCACATTCATTATCAAAGATCTTCAGTAAAAAACAAAATGTGGAGAAACTTAGTCGACCCAAACATCTTCACTCCATTTCCCCCCACAGATGCCGCCTGACCTGCTGAGTACTTATAACCATATAACCATATAACAATTACAGCACGGAAACAGGCCATCTCAGCCCTACAAGTCCGTGCCGAACAACTTTTTTTCCCTTAGTCCCACCTGCCTGCACTCATACCATAACCCTCCATTCTCTTCCCATCCATATGCCTATCCAATGTATTTTTAAATGATACCAACGAACATGCCGCCACCACTTCCACTGGAAGCTCATTCCACACCGCTACCACTCTCTGAGTAAAGAGTAAAAACTACTTCCAGCAGTTTGTTAATTTAAGCTTTAAAGAGTACACACAAAATAGCCTGGGAAATGTAGGCAGTAACTGCCGATATTGGTTTACACCGAAGCCACATAATGCTGGTGTTGTAAATAGCTCGTTGTAAGCTTCCCCCCAGTCTAGTTTCAGTCAAAAACAACGGAATCAAGCACTTGCGCAAACTTTATTTTGACAAAACACAATTACAGTTCAACTACTATACCTAACCACCGTGGGTTCGATCCTCATATCTGCCTGATCAAGCCCCGCTCTTGATCCCGACTTAACCTCGCTCAAACAGAGACACTCCAAAAGGTCACGCAGTCCTAAGCGTTCTCCCAGAAGATCGACACAGGACCTCGGTGGGAGCGGTCTTTCATAGGTCCCCGAACCTCGAGGGGCCGAGCCACACTGGGGTGGTCTCTATACAGTCCAATAACAGATATCGATTAACACAGTATATGACAGACATTTCCTCAACCCAATAATAGTGGCTAATACATTGTATTCAAACAGTGTTTCTCAAAGGAAACGAACATCGCAACATGTGCCCTGATATGCAAGAAAACCAGACAAGGCTCAATACTTAATCCAATCAACATCCAGCGAAGTAAAGCTTTGCAATATTATTTATAATGTGTATGTCTGGTTTGCATTCATCCAATCCATTCCATGCAATTTGCACCTAATTATCAGGATCTGCAGGTGTTCCAATTCTCTTCCTGCAGCTCTGATCTAGGCTCTAGGCAAACTGGCACCATTCTGCAGCTTGTCCTATTTCTGCAGAAGGCACATTTAAATTGAACAAATGGCCTAGCAGCCCAGAAGCCTTTACTCAATTTTAGTGTCCTGGCCTCTCCAATTTGGGCAGAATTAACAACGTAACTCAGCAGGTCTGACAGCATCTATGAAGAAAAGGAACAGGTGATGTTTTGGGTTGAGACCCTTCATCAGACTCATGATCTTTTTTTCTAAAGAGGGCAGAAGTTCAGCTGAGGGAGCCAAAAAGGAGGGAGACCAGTGGAGACGAGAGAAGATGGTGAGGACACTGGATGGTGAGGACACTTTCTCAAAGAGAAATGCACAGAGGCAGAGACGACA